>NW_016017384.1:1192007-1218974 GCF_000320565.1 Sphaerulina musiva SO2202
TCTCTCTCTCTCTCTCTCTCTCTCTCCCTCCCTAAACAAAAAAGAAAAGAAAAAAAAAAAAAACTCACCGGCAAATTCGGCTGCGTAGCCTGGGCATCCAAAAACTCCCTTCGCGAACTCAACGTCACCGAACCGAGAGGATGAGGACAATCCGTTCCATTACTGATCAACCAACCCACACTATCCGTCTGATCGGTAATATCTTCGGTGAGAGTCGAGTTGGCGAATTCTTCGGAAAAATCGGAAAAGAGATGCGAGAAATTGTCTGCGATGCGTTGTGCGTGGGAGTCGGTGAGGCAGGATGATGATGCTGTTGTTGCGAGGGCTAAGAGGGCTAAGAGGGCTAGGAGGTGGGGGGTTGGGGTGGGCATTGTGGGTGGCTTGGTTTTTTTTTTTTTTTTTTTTTTTTCTTTTTTGGATTGATGGGTTTGAGGGGGAGGGAGGGGAGGGAGGAAGGGAAGGAGGGTTGGGGGTCAAAGGAAGTCTGTGGTGTTGTTGTGGTTGTTGTTGATGACTTGATGTTTATACCATATGGATTAAACCCTGCTTGATTCTGCAGTACTACGGTTCCCCATGGTTGTCCGGCATAATGGCTGATGCCATTGGCACAATTCGGTCTCCCCACGCTGCTGGCTGCTGTGAATTGAGCTTCTCTGCCGGAGAAAAATGTCCGATGGGTTGAAGTTGTTCCACAACCTCAGCAGTTTGATGATGATGCCTGTAAGAATACATGTATGCCCTACTTTTTATTCTTTTCAGCTGGAGGTAAAAAAAAGGGGCCGACATATATTGCAAGTCGTCCGGTCGTCGGTTAGCCGCCTTATCGCTGTGCCAACGCACTCGTCTGTATCTGACCGCATGTGAATATAGTAATTCTAATCATGATTGCCACGGCGGCAGTGGCACTGAATTTTCTTTTTGAGAGCAGGTGGCACAACTTGCGCAACGACAGCAACCATCGCTTCATGTAAAGTATGCTGTGTCACAATAGTCACTCTTGCACTGCATCATCGACTCTGGATTCAGCTTCTTTTGTGTGGGCCCATCCCACTCTTGTAATCCTTTTATTATGCTGTTGGCTCGTCTAGTTCTAGTTCTAGTCCGAGGCTGAGGAGTGGAGCACTCTCGAATTCTCCAGAATTTGTTGAGAGTCTTCAAGTTGTGTTTTGCAACAAAATTCACTTTGCGAAAAAGAAAAAAAAAGATGAACAAAGGTGCAGACTTTGGGAATGCTGTCTGTCTAGATTGCCCCTTTAACCCCCTATTAGCGGCCAAGAATCGAGAGGTGAGGGGTATCCTTGAAGGTGCAATGTCGAGTGCATAACTGCATATGTCGTTCTGCCCTGATTATACTCTCCGAATGTTGTATGACCATCTCAGCGACTTGAACAGTGCATTGGCCTCATCGTCTGGAGAAACAGGCAGAAAATGATGTTGCTTGGACCACGACACGACAACGAAGTCTAGGAGGTACCTCCTTAACTTACGCGGCCTACACGCCATGATGAAACTCTCCCTCTCTCGGGTGGCGCTCCGACTTCACGTGAACGATGCAGATCCCAAATTGGATCAGCCTCAGGAGAGTTACAATAAAAAGTGCGGTACATCACACTGCACATTCGTGGAGTAATGGTCAAGTTGAATTCCTGGAGGACGTTGACATTATTGGCAGCAGTGTCTGCTGTTCAAGGAGTAGCTCAATGGGACAATACGCTCTTCGAGGATCAGGTGAATTGTCCCAAATATGGGGACTACACTGATCACTGGCATGGACCGTCGAGCGGCGGGATCCATAACATGTCCTCTATGCGGCCAGAGCCACGTTGTCGAAGCTTCAAGAGCGCAGTCGTTGAAGCCACCATCGCGAATGTCACGGCCTCGATTGCAGATGTCGACTTGAAGCGACTATTCGAGAATACCTTTCCCAACACCCTGGACACCACTGTGAGCTGGCGAGGAGTATCGGAGAACAATACCGAAGAGGAGCTCGCATTTATTATTACGGGTGACATTGATGCCATGTGGCTACGAGATTCCGCAAATCAACTGCAATCCTATGCTGCTCTCCTAACAGCTTCGAACAGCCACGACGATGCCTTGCCGTCCTTGTTCAGGGGAGCCATCAATTTGCAGGCCCGCTACCTTCTCGCCGCGCCGTACTGCAATGCCTTCCAGGCTCCTGCTGAGCAAGGGAGAGATCGCGTGGAGAATGGCGCACACAATGGCCAGAAGATCAGGCCCGAATATGACTGGAACATGGTTTTCGAGTGCAAATATGAGCTGGACTCTCTTGCCGCTTTCCTCCAATTATCTTCTACGTACTTTGAGAAGACGGGCGATCTCGAATTCTTTCGCAAATTCAGCTGGCTGTCTGCAACAGAAATGGTCCTGAACGTGGCACAGAATATGACCGATCATCCCACTTACAATGATAACGGCACTACCGCAGAGCAGCCGTATACCTATTCTCGAGTGAGCAACCATGGCATAGGTAATCCAGTTGCAGCAGGCACTGGTCTCGTGCGATCCTTCTTTCGACCTTCGGACGACCCAACGATTTATCAATTACTGATCCCCTCCAACATGATGTTTTCCCAATTCACCGGACTGGCCGCCAATATAGCCGACCAACTGGGCAACCAGACTCTAGCCAAACGCATGCAGGAAATGTCCGCATCGATCCGCGCAGCCATTACAGAACACGGCATCACGCACACGAAGCAACATGGCCCCGTCTACGCATTCGAAGTCGACGGCTACGGCAGCGCAAACGTCATGGATGATTCCAATTCTCCTTCACTGCTTTCTTCCGCATTCTTCGGTTACCACAACATTACCGATCCCATCTATCAAAACACTCGAGCCCGAGCTCTCAGTATATATAATCCCTACTGGGCACACGGCAGCCACATCTCCGCGGTGGGTGGTCCACACAATGGTCCTGGAAAGGCCTGGCCGTTGGCGTCTATAATGCGAATTTTGACATCTGACGACGATGAAGAAATCTCGCAGCAGCTGAGACAGCTCGTTAGCAGTACGGATCAGAAAGGTCTGATGCACGAAAGTGTGAATTCTCACAACTCGAGCCGCTGGAGTCGATCGTGGTTTGCGTGGGCTAATGGCATGTTTGGCGAGTGTATACTCGATTTGAAGGAACGAAAACCGCATTTGTTGCAGTTGAGTTTTCAGGACGTACAAGTGGATTCTCATGATGATCGTGGTCATGTGGATTATACGCCGTTGATGAACGGCAGTGACGGTTCATTGGGTATTGCAAACTCTACCGTTACCTCTTCTTTGGAGACTTCAGGTCCTGACGCCGAGGCCACTCCTCCTCCTCCTCCTTCTCTTTCTACTACAGCAGACTCTCAAGCTAAACACGAAGATGAACAATCTCCTAATCACAATCACGAAGAAGAAGAAGCAAAACCCATGTCCAACCACGACCATGCCCACGGAGCAGCACCAGCGGAACACCACGCCCCAATCCACATCGAAGAGAGTAAAATGACCTGGTTTTGGTTCATGACCGGTTTTCTCGCAGCATGCTCTCTACTCATTGTCGTCCTATCCTCGTGGAGGAGGAGGAGGAGGAGGAGTCCATCTCTCATCAAGAATAATCAAGATCATAGCGACGACGGAGAAGAAGAAGGAGGTAAGATCTGCCTTCCATCCCCTATCCCTCCGAGCCCTATCTCTTTTTACGTACTTACTGACATTGCTTTATTTTTATATCTTCCTAGTACCTTTAACGGAACTGCACGAATAAGTAAAAAATAAAATCCATAAATGACTTGTGTGTACCCTCACAGTAAGGTACTTTTTCGTGATGATATTTTCTCGTAAAGCGATAATAGAAATCTGTATCTAGCGTGTACAGTACTATACCTACCCTACCTTACCTACCAACCCCTGTCGTCGTCGTCATCGTCGTTGTCGTAAACGGGTAGTCTTATTATTATTGAAATTATATCAAATTATTGAGTACGTACCTAGGTAGTCTTGTAGAAGGTAAGTTCGGAAAGTCAAGGATCCGAAGTCTCGCTTTGCGCAAGTTTATTTTTTGTTTTGTTACCTAATAAATTTGGGTACCTGTATCGTATACAGTATAGCTAGGTAGTAGGAGCTTTAGAGGAAACGGGTATAGAAGTGGTTGTAGATGTTTGTTTAGGCTTAGGCTTGCTTTAGGGGATATAGAAGAAGGTAGACGGGATTTTTTTTGTTGCGTTGCTTTGATTAGTTGTTAGTACGAGAACTTGATCCTTTTTAGAGGGATTTAAAAGAGTATTCTTCTTCTTCTTCTTCTTCGATCTCCTATATTAACGAAATACAACCTACAATTCTGAAATAGCAGCATTAGCAGAATGATAATAGCTCTAATAGCTCGATGTATATCTATCGTACATACATGATCTATACCCGCCAAGCGTTAGGAGAATAAATATTAGTAAAAGTAGCCTTTTCCAAGCTCAATCTCTATTCTCAACGGCTAGCAAAAAAGACTACCTCCCACCAAGTAGTTTTTTTGACTTTTGAACTAGTTTGTACTATGCTCGTGCTTAGGTTAGAGAGCAGGATGCAGAGATTCATCAAGACTTTGAGGCTGCAGTTGAGAGAGTCGATCATTGATTTACACTTTCCCCGCTCTGCAGATGTGACGATGCAGGAGAAGGAGGAGGAGGTAAAAGGAGGAGGAGGAGGAGGATGGAGAATGTAGTCCACGTGCTCTCTCGATCGAATGCGTAGCGTATAGAATGTCACTTTTTTTGAAACAGTAAGGATAAAATTATTAATGAGGGGTGAGCAGTAGCGTGATGATGATGATGGCGCAGTCTCTCTCTCTCTCTCTCTCTTTTCACAACCTTGTTGTCTTCTCGATTAGGTATATGATAGGCAATATCTTGACAGGGAGGTACCACGAGGCTTGCAGGCTGCAGGCTTGAGGCTGGAGGCTGGAGGCATATCCGACAACAACACTTTGTAGTACAAGAAATATTTTTTTTTCATCATTCATGTTTGTAGATTTCAATGGGAAAAGACGAAAACCACTCATCAACGCTCTCTCTCCCTCTCAGTCATCAAATTCTACTGCTCTCAACACAGATTCAATGATTAGTACACCGTTTGCCGCTGCACCCCTCATCTGGGCGCCCGTTACGCCATTATGAGGCTTGGAAGCACTCGGGTCGTTCCCCTCGTCATGCGTTTAGCGTGATTGTTTGTTGACTTTTGGGGGCAATTCATCGCATCAGATCATAATTACTTGACAAGCATACCTTCTACACGACCGTACGCGAGATGGAAAGTCTCGCATCCGAATACACAACCCTGCGAAGATCAACAGTTCTCCAAGTGTCGTAGGCGCGGCGCGTAGAAGGAGGGGAATTTTTTCTTGGGACAACCGGTTCGAGCAAAGCGAGCACGGAAACGTTGGAAGCCGTTGTCAGATTGGAGCCGGATGTGGAAAGGAAGGCTTGAAGGCAGTTCAAGGGATCCGTGCGCTCATCTCTTCTCCACGCCCAAGAGTCCGTCTAGGCTGATAGCAGCACCAATGGGCGACAGTGGACGCTGTCATGGCGTCCACTAGCTCACTTGTCTGCGGCCTTGTCAGTCAGTTTGCCCACTAAAACACAGCTTATCCCGCGTGCTTAACTCTATACTACTGCAACGCCTTGGGAATCGATGTCGGTCGAGCCAGACTTTGCCGCGGCCACGAGAGATTGCGCAGGCGGAATGCGAGTGTTGACGGAAGTCGATCCTCATCATGATCACACGGTGGCGCTAGGTTGCCAGATTCGACTCCTGGTCTTGGGGAGGGGGCCATGGGGATTGGGGAGGTCGTTCATCATAAAGACAGTCTCACTCGGCCGCTTTGAGGGAACCGTTCGATCATTCCACTCCAGTCACTCTTTAACAATAATCCCTTTTTCGAACTTCCGTCGATCAAGAAGAGCAAGTCGCCAGTCTTCAGGATGCACGCCGCACTCATTGCCTCGCTCGCAGCGCTTGCTGTTGCAGCGCCAGCCAAGCGTCAAGCTGCCATCCCTCCAGCAGGTGTCACGGAGTAAGCGTGTTCTCAACTGTTGTCATGATGGATGCGAGAGAGAGAGAGAGAGAGAGTTGCTAATGTCCATCTTCTCAGTGCCACCATCCTCCAATATGCTCTGACCCTCGAGCACTTGGAGAACGCCTTCTACCGCGAGGCCATCTCCAAGTTCACCCTGGCCGACTTCGAGGCCGCTGGACTCAAGGCATCCTTCCTGGACAACCTGAAGCAGATCAAGTTCGATGAGCAGACTCACGTCGACTTCCTCACTGCTGGTCTGACTGCCGCTGGTGCCACTCCCGTTGCGGAGTGCACATACAACTTCGGCCTCGCTGATGTGCCCACGTTCCTGGCTATTGCCAATGTCCTCGAGGGCGTTGGTGTCAGTGCATACCTGGGTGCTGCCAAGTTCGTCAAGAGCCCCGACTACCTCACTGCCGCAGGATCGATCCTGACGGTGGAGTCCCGTCACTCCGCCTACCTGCGCGAGAACCAGACCCCAGCTCTGTCTCCTTTCCCTTCGCCATTCGACGTCGCCCTGGACTTCAACCAGGTCTTCTCGCTGGCTGCACCATTCATCACTGGCTGCCCAGCTGGCCCCACCAGCTCTCTCGAGGTCCTCAAGGGCTTCATGGCGTTCCCAGCCATCACCGTCTCCCCAGCCGGCACCAAGACTGCTGGTGAGGTCCTGACCCTCAAGGTCGCCACCAGCGTCGATGCGAAGGCTGCGTACTTTGTCACTTCCGGTGGCTACACCAAGGCCGAGTTCTCTGTCTCTGGCGACAGCTACTCCGTCACTGTTCCAGCCATCGGTGTCCCCAACCTCATGCCAGGCACCGTCGCCCCCGGCCAGGCCTACCTCATCCTCACCAAGGACGACCAACTCCCCACTGACGACAACACTGTTGCTGGCCCCGCTGCCTTTGAGATTGCCGACAACGCATTCGGACGTCCCGCTGACGAGAAGGACTGCACCACCATCGTTGCCTACCCATCCAAGTCTGCTGCTCCCACTTACAGCAAGCCTGCCGAGGCCATGCCAACCAAGTCTGCTCCAGCGGCTCCATACCCATACCCTCACCCATCTTCCGCTACTATGCACCCTCAGCCAACTGCGCCAGTCTACAAGCCAAGCACCACCTACGAGGCGGCCCCAAAGCCAACTCACCCAGCCCCTAAGCCAGAGGCCCCCAAGCCATACGAGGTACATCTTCATCTTCCCCACATACCCTCCCTTGACGCTCGAATCGCCCACTAACCATTTCTCTCTCTCTCTACAGTCGCACCCCGCCGCCCCAGTTTACGAGTCCACCAGCTGCACGGAGGAGTACCCCGAGCCCACCCCAACTGGTTACTAGACGACACGACATGATTGCCCCCCAAAAGAAAAGCTGAGGACATGTGATGTGTGAACGGAACTTTATATCTCGTATTTTTTGGAAAAAGAAGAAAAGAAAAGAAAAAGTCCTCAACCACAGATGTTTACCTTGCATTATCTAGCTTAAGGTAGCTTTATGATTTTGTAGCTGAGCTTTTATTGTTAATGGTTAATGTCTCTTTGTACAGATCAGACAGAAAGATGTCCACTTGAAGCTGTTGTCAATTTTTTTCATCATTTTGGCCACTTTTCTTGTTTTTCTTCTTTTTTCTTGTCGAGTTTGTTTCGCCCTACTCAAAAAGAAAATCAAACATGCGCAATTCTTGGAAATTTAGCGGTAAGAGTAAGAGTAAGAGTATGTCCCTAGATATTTCTTTTGGTAGTTACACTTTTTTTTGTTGTTGTGCTTCTCGTGCCTAATTAATAAATTTGTACTGTACAGACATACTTGTTTGTTCGTGGTACTTGTAGGTAGGTAAGGTAGGTAGCTGTAGTGGTTATAGGAAATGTTTGATGGTGATGGTGATAGTAATAAAGTAGGAGGTGTAAGGTAGGCACATGTAGTAATAACATTGACATCACATACTAGGTACCTTTCTATTGAATTCCAGAACCTGATGCAATTAGTGTACTACATAGTGTGGGGTGGTGCCACATCATCAACAATTCAACATTATTCTTAGTCCAATATAGTCTCCCGTTTACCTCCGCAGTTCGCACGAAAAGGTTAGTAGTAAGGTGCCTCCAAAAGTCTACAACAACAACAACAAAAAAGCTGGCAGTTAGAAAAACAAAAAGAGTTCAAAACTAAAATGACGGTCGGTCGGTCGGTCGGTAGCCGGTTCGCCGGTCGTAAAACCCTAGAAAAGTTGGTTGGTTTATTCGCGTATAGGTAGGTACTCACTTGAGGGATATTTGAATTGGTATATATTCATTTGTACACTACTTCACTCGTATCTAGGTATTTATAATAAGGCAGTTATATATACCTATAGTAAGTCTAGCAACCGGGCAGGAATCATACATACCTCCTAGTATTTTGCATCTTGATAATACAAAAGCAGCAGATAAAAACGACGATAGGTGAGTGACACCCTAGTCCGTAATACTAAATACCTCCGCAAACTCCGAATATTACCTCCCCCAGGCTCCAGGGTTTCTCAGGAGCTTGGTTCCAGTCTAATAGCTCCTAGTAATAAGACCGGCCTCTTGGTGCCAGTCTTCGAACTTTGGGGGGAAGCTCTGCCTCTATCTACCCTACCTTTACCTCCTAGTTTCAACTCTCTCTCAATGGCGGTCAACGACCAGGGGGAGCCCATGGAGTGGATTAGCCGAAACCTGCCGGATTGACAAACAATCACACACGCACAGTTGGAACGTGTTGTTCCATGGAGGGAGTTAATGTTGTAGCTTGATAATAAAAATCAGCTTCGCGTCATCAATCACTCTCACCTACCTACTTCCCTCCTCCCTCCTTCTTCTTCTTCTCCTCCTAGATCAGGAGAACCGCACCCCCCACAACCACCATGGCAGCCAAAAGCTACGCTCCACTATCCCTTCTCGTCCTCCTCATCGCCTTCATCTACGCGCGCTGGAGCATTTTGCCGACTTTTTACTTGAACGCCCCAGGCAGATTGACTCCCATCAATGCCGTGAATTCCGAAGGATCCTACGAGGTCCGATTCAAGCATTTTATTCGCAATTGCGAAGATATTCATTTGAATGAAGAGGAGGGATGGGTTATGTTGAGTTGTGATCCGGGGAGGGATAAATGGAATACTGTTTTGGTAAGTAAGTGGTGGTGTATAGAAAGAAGAAGAAGAACGCCCTATCCCGCAGTTTGTGTTTTTCATTGGGGGGGTTTGGATTTATGCTGAGGTGTGTGTGCTTGTAGGGAATTCTGGAGGACTCGTCTACTCACCCCGATGCGGGAATTTACATGTGGACGTACAGAGAAGCACCTCAAAGTCGTCCGTTCAAATTGCAATTGGACCCCGTGCACGAGGGCGCAGATGCCTTTCATCCCCTGGGAATAGAATATCATGAAGAGAGCAAGAGACTCTTCGTCATCAATCACAATCCCTCGGGCACTCGACTCGAATGGTACAAAGTAGACATACTTTCCAAAACCGCCAAACTCGAAGGCACCTTCCGCGATGCGCAAAACCTCCCTACACCTAATGCTCTGGTGGCAATTAGTGAGAACGAACTCCTCATCACCAACGACCACTACATGCCCATTCGCGACCATCGCACTCTCGCTCGACTCGAAACTTACGCGGGCATCGCCGGCGGCTCCATCGCTCACATTCATCTCAGCGGCAGCGACAATTCTCCCCAAATCACAACATTGACTCGCATGCCCTTCGCAAATGGAATCGCTCTCCTCAATAAATCCACCATCGCAGTCGCCAGCAGCAGCACAGCATCCATTCGCCTCTTCCACGTCGACTGGTCTCAAAAAACAACCGGCCAAGCTGCTGCTGCTGCCCCTCCCTCTCTCACACCCCTCTCTTCCATCCCTCTACCCTTTCTCCCGGATAATCTCAGCGCCGATTCGAAAGGAACTTTGCTCATCGCCGGCCATCCTCACACGCCCAGTGTCGAACGCGTGGGGAAAGAGAATCGATATTGTCAGGTTGAGGCGACTTCTCCTACGGCCGAGGAAGATGGGAAGAAGTGTGATCCGAAACTTCCGAAGATGAGTTGGGTGGCGGAGTGGAGTGCGACGAAGGGTTTGAAGAATTTGTATGTGGGGAAGGAATATGGAACGGCTTCGAGTGTGGTTAAGGATTGGATTTCGGGGGTTGGGATGGTGGTGGGGTTGTATGAGAATGGGTTGATGATGTGGACTTTGGATAAGGAGTGAGGGAGGATGTACATGAGGTTGAGGGATGGAATGGAAAACTGAGGTGGTCGGCTCGGTGTGTAGAAGAAATGGTGGAAGAGGAAGAAGAGGATGAAGAAGAGGGGAAACAAGGAAATACCTGATGAAAGGGGAATCTGTAGAGGATGATTATGATGATGATGATATATAGATGGCGCCGGAATTCGAGTGTGTCGGAACTGGTGAGTAAATGTAATTTCCATGTTGGTGGTTCATCAAAGCTACCTTTGTGACATCAGTAGAGCGTTCTTCTATACTGTATACATGTACCACATGTGTGTCAATCGCATCCTTCTTCCCTCTCTCATCATCATCATCATCATATCACAACACCACGCAACCCAATTGTACTAGCCAACTAGTCACTTACTTACCTAAGGTAACTATAAGTTAGGTACGTAAGGTAGCCCTTTTTCCCCCATTAACCCAAAAACGAATTCCTCGCAACCTCCCATGTCCCATCAAAAAACCCCATCGCCAACACCCCTTCCAACCCCATGGCGAGCATCTTTTGCGAATCCGCCACCACAAAATCCGGCTGACCACTTCCGGGCATCATGGGGACGAGTCGCGCTACGCTCGCTAAGCTGGCTGCATCGATGCCCCACACGACGAGTTCCAGACGTCCGAGCGGGAGAGGTCGGAGATAGATTGCTGCGAGACCCCCTTGTCGTTGTCCTGCGATGGTGGTAGTGGTGGTGGCGGTGGTGTGCTCTTCGTGAATTTCAAAGGGGTTGCGGATTCGTATTTGGTTATCATGGTGGATGATGTGGATAGGGAAGTCTGTTGTTGTGGAGAGGTTTGGGGAGAAATGGGAGCCACCGATGGCGATGCTGATGATGTTTCCTGTGGAATTGAGCGCTGCTGCATAGGATGATGTGAGGGAGGTGTCGGCGCTGAAGTATTGGCATAGATTTCGAGAAATTTGGAGAGCGATGGGTCTTGTTTGGGGAGAGTGCTCGACGATTTGAAAGCTGTCTTGGGTGCGCAGTATGGAGTCCATCTGGCCTGATTGACGACCTAGGCGGGGAGAGGCTGGTGGCATGTTATCGGCTGTGCTGCCCTTTACTTGCCACAAGCCTGCGTGCTTGATGAGAGTCCAATTCTTCGCTTGCTGGAGGTCCGGTAGCGAGATGTTGCGATTATCGAGGGTGACAAAGGAGCATTCGCGGAAATAAGGTGGCAGGTGAAGCATTCTAATGTTGGTAGTTCGTAGCACGCAACCTTGTGTCAGTGGATTAAACGAAACGTCAAGACGACCGAGCTGCCCTGGTGTCGTCAACTGCGTGATTTGAACCCCGTTTTTGGGTCCAGTGTCGCCTGGATTGGCCACCGCGATGGCAAAGTCTTGCAGCTCGGGGGCAGCAGTTCCAGCATTGCTCAGAGCGATGTGGTGCTGGTAGAAGGCCTGCAACTCAGCGGTCGTGAAGACGCCCTCCCAGTAGTGTGGCTTCCCTTCCATTTCTACAAATGTACTGTTAGCCCCTGCCTCGCGGATGAGTTGACTTTGAATCCTCGCGTGGTACGGGGGCACGTTGTCGTCGGCGCTGCCATGTTGTTGAAACACGGGGATCCCTTTCGCATTGGATAGCAACAACTCGTGCCTGTAGCTGCCGAGAGCAGAATGAATCACAGCCGTTCTGCCAGGATCTGCAGGTTGCCAGAAAGAGTATGGCACGTAGTTTTGTATCGAAGAGTAGCCCGAAAGTATAGCAACGGCGATGACTTTGTCTGGTCGGTGGAGTAAGGTGTACCATGCCCCTTGTCCGCCATTACTGTGTCCGGCCACAAGCCATCTGTCAATGTCAACGTCAGGTCCTCTCCATTCGTTATGCTCGATCCAGTCAGGAATCATGGCGATTGCAGCCTCTACATCGGGAAAACCCCAAGCATGCCAGTCATCGCCACTCCACGGCGTCACACCAGTAGCCAACAAGACCCAGGCATGAAGATCTGGCAGCGGTTCCAGCGCAAGACGGAACTCATCCCATTCCGCTTCAACTCCAGCCCCATGTAAGCCAAGCAGTACAGGAAGAGACACGTTGGGGCCTACGTCGTTGATAGCTTTCTGCGACGGCGGGCGAAGAATTGCATACGAGACTATGCCACCTGGGTGCAGGTATGTGACTTTATGAGCTTCTCCTGGACTGCGATGCACAGGGTCTGCAATGACAGTCAACGATAGGCCATGGACATGCCCTCTGCGATATTTGAAGTCCAACTTAATGCGCCAGTCTAGCCTGACGCAGCTGATTCGAATCGGCACTGGTCGCGATTGACCGGGCACCAAGCGGATTTCATCTTCATCACATGCCAGCTCTGCAAGGCAAGCGTTGTGCGTTGCCTCTACGGCATAGACATAGATGTCTTCGTCGTCGTCGTTACGAAGCAAAACTGATGCCCACGCACTGGCCAAAACAGAGCCTCGAGTCGAGTCAATCACGTCTGATATGAGCGCTCCAGTTCGTGGTCGCAAGACCGGATGCAGTCCAGGCCACGTACCTGTCATGGTGAGGCTGACCTGCATGCTCGGTTGCTCTACGCCGCCCATAGCTCTGACATCGCGTACCAATCGAACGTCAATGCGGTGACGACCTGGCTCCAGGCGCAATACCAGCGGAGCTCTGTGGTAGCTGTAGAAGTCTCCCCCAAAATAGTGATCATCATCCACCCAGAATTCCAGTATCTGCGGAGTGTGGAGAATCAATGTCTGCGCTTTGCCAGGTTGCACGACAATCTCGCCTCTCGCCCACGCCTGCCATTGGTGTGCAGCCCAGCCATAGATGCCACGCAGACCATCCCAGTCGATGTGTGGGAACTGCACGAGGAAATCGACGCCAGCTCGTCCTCGATCTGAGCTTGTGCCATGTGCCGCAACGCTTGACCAACCGATGCTTCCATTGACAGCAAGTGAGCTGCGGAATGAAGCGTCGGCATTGTAGTCTAGGCTGTGAAATCCTCCCAGATGTTCCAACGGATCTGCCCCCCAGACAGCCTCTGCCTGTATATCAGCAGCCGTTGATCAAGACTGTACGCACCGGGCACCTATGATATCGAACCTCGCGTTCCTATTTGAAATGGACCTAGAAGATGCCACTTCTCCGAGAAGTGGTACAGACACGATTGGCCGCTTGGAGCGTCTGACACCTCGGGGACAGCCTGCTGCAGCGGGTTGAGATGCGCTAGCAGTGTATACAGCTTGTCCAGCAGCATGTTGCAGCGATCATGTGGGAGGAGGAGACTAGAACTCTAGAAGTAGTGTCGCCACGGGAGCAATGGGGGAATTAATTGTAGCATATGCCAGCCGTGGTCTAGCAGGAGGGAGCTAGCAGGCATCAGCCCTGAAGAACCACGGTGCGTATATTTGATGCTCGGACTACTAGTACCTCAGCAGTGCAAAAGTGTGCTGATCAATGCCATCCACTTGCACCATCGTCAGAGAGCCATTGTTGTAGTATTGCAGCAGAAGAGTGAGTGGAAGACGGCCGAGGCGAGGCGAGGCGATACCCGCGATTGCTACCCACGATCAACCCTCCCCGGCACGCGACTTTCTTTGCGACGACATGCACTTTTGATGGTCTCAGACCTCCCACTCACTCCATTGCCTGAGCCGACGTCGAAGCCACCACGCACACGTACTCGACACATGTCCTCCACGCTGTAGTACTACCTACTACCTACTACCTTACCTACCTCCCAACCCCATCGCTCATTTCACAACCTCACCCGCTACACGGCAGCATGGACCAATGATCCCGACGCTCATCCAATTTCTATGCTCTCAGCGCTGCACGGTACGGTACGACAGTGATGGTTCCGCATGCGACGGGAGCATCTGAGCGCAGGCGCTCCTCTTCTTCTGTCCAGTCCAACAACACCTCTGCCCTGCAATCGAACAAGTTTCCCGACTTTGTGCAGGAGCACGCCGCCGCCGCCGCCGCCGCCGCTGCCACCAACCCGTTCGACGAAGACGTCTACAACGACATCTCGCGAGGCCCCAGTCCGCGCCCACTCCCCAATGGCCTCCCGCCCGGACTGCACTCTAGCGAGCGATGGCCCGCGCGCAAGTCTCGCGAGACCAGCTCCCGACTACTGCCTAACGGCGGCGCAGGCATGAATGCTGGCACAAAGACGAGACATGGCAGGCAAAAGAGCTTGAGCGAAGCTATCAGCACGGTGAGGACACGCGGACGCGGCGCCAGCATCCATGAGAATGTACACGAGATCGCCGAGTCGCTGAAAGCGCCCGTGTCCATGAAGCTAGTCGTAGGTGCATACCCTATCCTGCCTTCCACACCTGATCTACCATGGTTAAAGAGAGAGCGAGAGAGAGAGAGAGAGGACATGTAGTTGCGTCGCGTCGTGTCGCGAACCTGCGCTGATAATTCTGCTGCACAGGGCCTCTGCGCCTTTTGGTACATGACGTCCATCATCACCAACACCTCGTCCAAGGCCATCTTGACCTCTCTGCCCATGCCCGTAACCTTGACCATCATCCAGTTCGCCCTCGTGTCCTTTTGGTGTGTCTTCTTCGCATGGCTCGCAAAGCGCAATGCGTCGGTCCGCAACGCTCTGCCCGTCCTCAAGAACGGAATTAGGAGACCCAACAAGGAGATCATCATGGCGACCCTGCCTCTGACTGCCTTTCAGATTGGCGGCCACATTCTCAATTCCGATGCCATGTCCATGATCCCCGTGTCCTTGGTCCACACCATCAAGGGTCTCTCGCCTCTGATGACCGTCATGGCATATCGAATCTTCCTCAATGTCCGATATTCGGTGCCCACCTATCTCTCTCTGATCCCTTTGACTCTGGGTGTCATTCTGGCTTGCTCCGCCAGCTTCCGAGCCAACTTCCTTGGACTCATCTACGCCTTCGGCAGCGCAATCCTCTTCGTCACGCAGAACATCGTCTCCAAGAAGATCTTTACCGACTCTGCACGAGCAGAAGCCGACGGAGTTCCTGTGGGGCGTCGGAAGCCCGACAAGCTCAACCTGCTCTGCTACTCCTCCCTCATGGCACTTCTCTTCACCATTCCCATCTGGTTTTGGTCCGAAGGCATCACACTGCTGGGAGACTTTCTCTACGACGGATCCATTGACCTGAACGTCAGGCCCAACTCTCTGGACCATGGCCGCCTGACTCTGGAGTTCCTCTTCAATGGCACTTTCCACTTTGCTCAAAGTCTGGTGGCGTTTGTGCTGCTCGGCATGACTTCACCCGTGACATATTCAGTCGCCAGCCTCATCAAACGCGTCGCCGTGATTGTCTTTGCCATTATTTGGTTCGGCAAGCCCATGACTCGAACCCAGGGTGCAGGCTTCCTTCTCACGTTTGTAGGATTATATCTCTACGATCGGACCTCTGATGCCGACAAGAGGGACAAACAAATGCGCGAGAGAGACGCTTCCGCAAATCACCTGTTGCCATTGAACTTGGGAGACACGAAAAAGAACGACGCGGCACCAGCCCCATTTACCCAGTCACCTCTGGGGCTAGAGCATAGCAGCGGCCAGCAGCAGCATCATCAGCAGCAGCAGCAGCAACATGGTGGGTTCAACGGTATCAGTGGATACGCCCATGGGAATTATGCTGTTGGGAGCGGACCCGGAAGACCCCATCAGAACGGTTCTGTGCCTGGTGCCAATCATCATGGCGGCTTCCCGCATCCCTCATCACTTGCTCCAGGGACGAAAGCTCAAGAAACGTGGAGCCCGGGCGATGTCGTTGTTCGTAAAAGTCTGTCTACATAGATTTGAATCAAATCACATCAACATTACATTACTTACAGTAGGTACCGTCCCTTATTTCACGGGTGGTTTCTTTGATGGGATGCGATGCGACACAATCCCCACATGGTTTCGACCTGTCAATTGTTTTTTTTTTTTTTTTTTTTGTTTTAATAATTTGACTGTGATGACGACGACGATGATTGCAGTGATGGTGAATCTCCGCATGTCCGTCCGCATGTCCGACAGAACTCCATTCATCCCTTGAAACAAATACATGTTGTAAATTGTAACTTGTAACTGAGGTGAGGATGAGTATAATGGAGAGTACCTGAGGTATGATGAGTATGATGAGTATAATGAGTATGATGAGTATGATGAGTAAGGTATGATGAGTATGATGGAGAGTACCTATGATGATGAAGATAATGAGTGTGATTAAGGTAGCTGCATAAAAAGGTAACACGTACGTACGATACGATAGGATTTCGTTTTGAAGTGATTCTATCTATCTTTTGTTAATCATAATAACAATCCAGATTCCAGATAGGAAGTCAGAAGTAATAAATAGTACATACTAGGTAACAACCCTTCTCTCTTCCTCCTCTTCCTTCTATTATTGTATATACCTTATCTACCTCATCGAATATCAAACCAGATGTTTTTCTTACCTAGACAACGGTACAACCTCATCTACCTATTTCCGCAACAATAAGGTAGCTACCTACAGTAAGGTAAGTACTAGTTAGTCTAGGTAGGTAGGTAGGTAGCGCCAACTCCCCTTTGTCTTTCTAGATAACACGGAAATCTCTCCTATTCAAAATCTACCAACAAGAAATCTGAACAAAAAGACAAACGTCTCGGATACCTACCTAACCCTACCTCCTAGTATACAGTAGTTGTACTAGTTAGATTATACCTAGTCCTAGTCCCTTTAGTTAGTTAGTCTTGTCTTTGTCTTTGTTTACAAAATCACAATATTGGACTATTGGTTGTTGTTGTTTGTTATATGTACTTTCTTGTAACAGTAAGATACGTACACTACCGGTAAGACTCCGGGGTGCAAGGGAGGGCCCATGGAATACGCGTGGTGGCGCGACTTGTTTTTGGTGATAGCGGTGGTGCGATTTGGTTTGGTGATGGGTATGGAAACTTGTGGTGGTGGTGTCACGTGTGAAAGAAGTGCGGAAAGGAGATGGGGAGGATGTGCCTAGGTGAGGTGGGTATAAGAAGGAAGATGAGGATGATGAGGATGATGAGGATGATGAGGATGATAATGTTGGGATGGATGGAATCTACTGTTGTTGTATATAACCGCCAATTCCCGATTACAGGTACCGTTCCATTCTTTTTTTCTAATGCAATGTAGTTGGATCCAAGGTACAGAGAGAGTGCAATGCAGATTAATGCAATGTGTAACGAGTTTTATGCATTTGTTTTAATATTCAAATCTGGTCGTGTCCGCGTTCTACCTCGTCTGTCTTTGGTAGTTGAGGTATCTCGCTATAGCCTGGCAAAACGAGACAAGATAGATTGATTGTTATAGGATTGATGGCACTGGGCAGTGGATGTGTTTGAAATCCTGGCCTGGTTGTCCAAGTAGGTAAGGTATTTAAGGTGCACACACTGGAGAAAAGAAAGCGGAGAAGGAAGGTCTAGAAAGTCGAGGGATACCCTGAGAGAAAAAAAAGTGTAATAATAAACAAGGTCGCGACGCTATTCTCAGGGGGGGTTTGTGTGGTGTTTGTTCCAGAAGCAGAAAAATCAATGTCGTTGCTTGTATCTCGGCTAGGGCCAACAACAAATGCTGGGACAAAGATAGAAAGAAAGGGGGAATTTTGTGTTCTGTTCTTCCAGGCTCAAGATCTGGACGGACAGGCAGATCCGAAGGTTGAGATTTTTCTTTCCCTTCTTAGCGAACAGGATTGAAAGTAAGGCTATGAAAAGGAGCTACTGGAGCCGAAGCTGATGAGAGTTGTGAAAGGGACGTTGAACGCCACCAGAGAAGAAGAGGCGCGCGCCGCTGTCCGACCAGAAGAGCGTTTTTTGTTGGTTTTGTTGTCGTCAATCGTTGTTGTTGTTGTGGATCTGGCAGATTTGAATGGTTCGGCAAACAGGGGACTTGCACAGCTGCGAACTGCTGCAGAAACAGTAGAGTAGTACAGGAGTAATAATAAGCATGGACCGGTAGCTATATAGACCATCGTCACAGCAGGCAGCCACCAAACGTGCCGCTTCTGCTCATCATCTGCACCGTCCCGCTCGGTTCCTTTCCAGCGCAGGGAACTCTGCCTGGAGCTGATCTTGGCCAGTGGCCACCTCCTTGGACATACCTCCTGGAGCCTGGAGTCGTACCTCGTAGTACTGTAGTCTGTAGGTACCTCCGGACGTAGTGTGATTACGAAAGCGCGTGCTCTTCGTTAGCTGCGAAAGAATACGAGCTTCTCGCCCGTTCACGATCATCTGGATCTGGACAAACGCGGCTTGGACTTCGAGCCTCCGTCATCTTTCATCTCCTGACTTCTGCCGACTACGACGCCCGCAATACAGGCCCTTTTTACTTTTACCAGAATACCAGATTTTGTGACAGGTGTAATGTTTTGCGAGTGTGAAACAGGCGGTTCAACCTGAGGATCGAAAAAGGGAGAGAGAGTCAACAGAGTTCGAGCAGGGCTGGCTACCTGTACCTGGCGTCATGATGCTGGGCCGATGGCCAAAGCCAAACGGTGTTCCACACATTCTCATCAGCAGGAAAGTGAAAAAAGTATACAGTAATCACAACACCACAACTGCCACGTTGGCGCGAGCCGGAGGAGCAGATGTGCACTGGCGTTTCCCAGAAGAGTCTAGTCAGGCACAACAGGCAGAGGCAGTCAAGTGTCAAGTCATGGCAATGCGTCTGCAGACTCTGCTTCAGCCAATCGGCCGCCTGGCACTTTGAATACTCTTTTTCTTTCGACTGTATGCCTCCCTCCGAGGAGGTAGGTCAAGGACATATGCACCGAAACCATGGCGCCTCTTACAGAGCTGCACGATCGCAATGCCTCTCAACGTGGCGATCGGCATGCAGTACCACGTCTTGACTCTGGAGCTGCCCCGACGGATGCAATGCAATGTAATATCCATCTATAGGTGCGGTGCACTGCCCATCGCAGACCGCACGGCCACAGGAGGAGATCAGAGGAGGGAGATGAGTCGTGTCAGGTCTGTCAGGTCTGTCATTATTATTATTGACTGGTTCCAGTAGCAAATTGCCGAATTGCTACCTCCTAGCGGTGGAGCAGCGCGCAGCAGAACCGAAAACAACAGACAAAAACAGGGCAGTGCAGTCCGCGGGTGGTGAGAGGGACCCCTGACGAGGCGTTCTGCTTCGTCTGCACTCTGCACCGCTTGTGAGCCTTGTGTCGGGCGTCCCGCGCGTTGGGCCGAGCCACTTCACTTCCCACTTGGCCCCCCTGCAATTGCAGCCAAGTCTGAGACCCTCCCGAGATGTCCGTCGTGCGGATCGCAATCTGTTCACTCTCGACCACTGAGACTTGCCGGATCAAGCCTCCAATGTGGAGCTGCTGGCGAATGCGTGCTGCCAATTCGGGCTTGGGTCGGCCTCGAGTTAGTCACCGCCAGCCGGAGCACTCGCTCCCTGCTCGAATTGATATGCTTCGCTTTTCCACCTCTTCTGCTCCAGCTTTTTCTCCTCCATCCGCTTTCTCTCCTACACTTCGTCGGGGTTTCGTTGGACCACTTACGCTTTCGAGCATCTTACACTCTTTCTTGCACCACTACTCACTCTCTCTACGATCCACGAATCGACCCTATAACGTTCTTTTTATTCTAATCCATAATCTTTGCACCTCGCCAAAATGATGAAGAACATTGCCATCATGGGCCTCGCGTCCGCGGCTGTCGCCAGCTACGCTCCTCCAGCGTACGAGGCTCCTCCAACCTACCCAATGGCGTCCAGCTCCAGCTCCAGCTCCACGGCTCCATACGAGTACAAGCCATCGACCTCGTCGACCCCATACTCGCCAGCCAAGCCAAGCACCAGCTCGAGCGCTCCTCCTTACGAGTACAAGCCAACCACCTCGTCGACCACCCCATACTCGCCAGCCAAGCCAAGCACCACCAGCTCGAGCTCGACCACCTGCACCGAGGAGGAGAGCACCTCTTCGACCGTCTACAAGCCAACCATGCCGGTCTCCTCGTACTCGTCGTCGGCCACTCCTTCGACCTACGAGCACAAGAGCAGCAGCTCCACTGAGTCCAAGCCAGGGTACCCAACCTCGTCCACTGCCACCGAGTCCAAGCCAGTGTACCCGACCGCATCGTCGTCCACTGTGTCGACCTACGTCACCAAGAGCAGCAGCACCGAGAGTGTTCCAGTGTACCCACACCCCACCACCAGTGTGCCGTACTCACCAGAGCACCCTACGACTTCCGCATCTGAGTCTACTACCTGCACTGAGGAGAGCTCCACTTGGTCTTCGACTGAGTCCAAGGCGACCCCGCCAGCAACTTACCCTCACATGTCGGAGACCATGTCTTCGTACTCGAGCGAGTCCAAGGCGACCCCACCAGCGACCTACCCTCACCCATCGCAGCCAGCGAGCAGCTCGATCAGCTCGATCTACAGCACCGAGTCGAAGCCAGTGCCAGTAAGTGGAAGCGCCCAGGAGAGGCATGCTCTGATCTCGACCGTTCATCATCCTAGCTGGTCGCGGCTGGTGGTGTGGTCTCAGAGACAGACATTGCTCGTTCTCTATACCGAAGAATTCGGAAGACATTCACTGACCTTCTATCTCAGACTTACCCTGCATCGATCTACACCAGCAGCAGCGTTCCAGTGCCATCCATGCCAGCGTCTTACACCACTTTGACCAGCAAGGTCTACAGCACTTCGACCATCTACTGGACCACCAAGATCACCCTCAGCAACACCGTCAGCACCAAGACCATGGCCTCGACCACCGTTGTTGAGCAGCCATCGACCACCCCCTACTCTCCTCAGGGTCCTTCGAGCCCACCAGCTTACCACCCACCAGCTGGCACCACTCCCAACTCGCCTGTCTACCCAAGCAAGCCTGTTGAGAGCGCTCCTCCTGCTGGCACCACACCAAACTCGCCAGTCTACCCAAGCAAGCCTGTGGAGAGCGCTCCTCCTGCTGGCACCACACCAAACTCGCCAGTCTACCCAAGCAAGCCTGTTGAGAGCATGCCACCTGCCATGACCACTCCTAACTCGCCAGTCTACCCCAGCAAGCCTGCTGAGAGCTGCCCTGGTGTGACTGTCACCGAGACCAAGTACGTGACGCTCTCATGCACCGAGTGCGCCCCCGTGCAGACCAAGACCATCGTCCCGATCCCAAGCATGCCTGCCATGCCTCCTCAGGAGAGCGCGCCTACCCCATACAGCCCAGCCATGCCAAACAAGCCTGCTCCTCCAGCCTACGGCCCATCTGGACCTGCCCCAAGCGCCCCAGCTCAGTCTCCTCCAACCCCATACAGCCCTGAGATGCCCAACAAGCCCGCTCCTCCAGCCTACGGCCCATCTGGACCTGCCCCAAGCTCGCCAGCTCAGTCCCCTCCAACCCCATACAGCCCTGAGATGCCATCCAAGCCAGCTCCTCCAACCCCATACAGCCCAGAGATGCCAGCTCCTCCCGCCGCTGCTCCTCCAGCCTACGGTGCCCCATCGGGGACTGCCCCATCTTACGGCGCCCCAAGCTCCCCTGCTAGCCCTGTCTCTCCTCCAGCTATGTACCCTGGTGCCAACACCACGGGTCCTTACCCAACGGGCTCTGTTCCAGGCGCCTACCCTTCGGCTTCCAAGCCGGCTACATACACTGGTAGCGCTGCTTCGACCGCTAAGCCTTTCGTTGGCTTGATCGCTGGTGTTGTGGCTCTTATTGCTCTTGCTTAAATGCTCAGAGTCAATGAAGACTGAGTGAGTGAGTGGGATGGATGAATTTCGGGTCTCCTTTGTTTTGCGTGGATGGGAAAAATTTATGCGCATCTTTTTTAATTTTAGTAGAAAAGAGAGCATAATTGCATACTATCAACCATATACGGGGGCGAATTCATTATTATTGGGAGGTGTGTTTTCTCATGATACGATGGACAAAGTCGGAACCAATATTAGCGTGGCGTATTCATCCAAATCTCCATGCATGCGGAATCAAGGCTCTGTGGTTTTCTTATTATCATCATTGCAAAGAGTTTTTTGAGTTATCAAACTACCTACTTACAAACTTCATGTGCATACTTTTTTTCTTATAGAACATTATTTCATGCAATGTCAAGTCATCTTCAGCTCCTTCTTCTTCTTCTCCTTCTAGAACAGTCATCGCTTGCTACCTACCTTGTGTAAGAAATATTGGCTTTTTTAATATTCTATTCCTAATCCCATCCCGATCTTTCGACATCTTTCGAAACAACCTATGAAACAAAACAAACACAAAACAAAAACAAACACAAAAACTTACCTAGGTACCTCCTACACTCCCTACTCCCTACTACCTACCTACTTCCATGTCTGTTGCGTGCTTTTTACCTTTTCTTCCTTGCTTGTTATCTAAGCAACAACTTTCTCTATTTCTTTTCTGTTTTCTGTTTTTCGGAACTCTACCTCCTAGGCTTGAACGAATTGAAAAGTGTATCTTATAAAACAGAAACAAAAACAGAAACAGAAACAGAAACAGATATCTACCTCCTTATTAGGGGAATTGAGGAGGTGAGGCCTCTTTTTTTGTTTCTTTTTTCAAAATGTTTGTATAAAGGATCAGTCAGTCCCTTTGAAGTGACTTTATACTGACTGAGTTTGTGTGTTTTTGTGTGTGTGTGTGGTTTCAATATCAATGTGTGGAGAGAAAGAGAGAGAGAGAGAGAGAGGGAGTGGTCGGGACGGTTGTCTACCTAGCGATGATGTTGCTGCTGCCGTATGTCGTTTGTAGGAGGAAAAGAAAGAAAGAGGTGTTGGTTGGGGAGGAGTAAGGGGGTTTTGGAGAGGGAAGGGAAGGGAGGATTGGGAGGGGGTATATACGCACGTATACAGACGCATACACAGAGAGAGAGAGAGAGCTTATTGGAACAAATTCCGATTCGAGAAGATCCGTGTTGTCATCAAAGATTGATTGTGAGAAGAGAAAGAAAAGGGTCCATTCTTGAACCCTTTTTTTCCACGCTTCCAACCACAACAACATCATCATCATCATCAATGACGAATTTTCGAGGAGTAGCGCAAGATGATTCGGAACAAGTCTACTACCTCTTATACTGCAGAACAAGCGACAAGCGACAACACCGCTGTCGTGGCATTGCATTCAAACAACATTTCCCTTTCCGCCAAGAAGCACGATATCGAAATCCAGAAAGGGCCATTCAATATTTTTTGAAAGATGGGTTCACTTCCGGGCCGGTGACCATACCATACTTCGATGTCCACACTAAAATGTGATGGAAGTAATAAGTATTTCGAAGGTCTCACCCCACTTTTTACCCACCTACCCTATGGATGGATAAGGTAATGGCATGTTTTCCAAATCATCCATCACGGCCGAGCCAGGAAGCAACAATTTCGAGCTATAGCGACTTTTGGGCCAAAATCAGAGTGATCTCGAGACAAAGATGCACATCTCGGTGGAGCAATACAAAGTCTTCCTGGGACAAAACATCCTTTTCGCGAGTTGTCCGGCAATTCATGGCACTGTCACATACAAGCCCAGCCGAACGGTGCAAGACGAAACCATTGATCGCAATCATACCTTGCGACTCGGCACTTTCTCTGCTCACTCGTTGATGCGCGGGCTGGTCGAAGCGCTGGAATCGATATATCAATATCAGAGACGAGTGTCCGGCTGTGAAGTGACAAATCTGCAATTCGTGCGGACAATCGCACAATTGAAAATGGGCATCGCTTCGATTCAATACCAACGGATGAAGAAATTGAGAATGTATATCGGTCGCTACACGGGAGAACACACGGGAAAGTGTTGGCCACCAAAGCCCATGTTCGAAGGCTTTCGATGCTGTGGTGTGTTATGGGGAGGAAAATTGAGCCCGACCATTGCGAGATGGCTTCGAAATTGCGTGACTGGAGGGAGGAGGAGACAATCGGAGGGTCATGCGGAAACGTGGATTGTACAGGATCGACGACCAGTCATCTCTGACGCTGTCTTTGCGATGAATCTCGATAGGAATCGGAGGCTGCCTGCCTTGCATGTGAATGGGAGATGGAAAAGGTTGGGGGATGGATCTTCGCGTGTGGCCGACGAATTTCTGGACTTGTCCCGCGTTCCAGATGAGGTTCGACACAGGATCTGCTACTTTCTGGGTTGAGGATTCGTGAGACTTTCGGAGATGAGAGTCTGAATAAAAAGCGTTTGGATCAAGGTGGATGAGGATTGAGATGCGAAGAGACGCGAGACATCGGGGCGGCGCGGCGCGGTAAAGCTTGGCATATCGAGTACGGCACGGCACGAGGTCCTCGGAGTGAACTCCTTTCTCATCTTCCTCCTCCTCCTCCTCCTCCATTTGGGCACACCGACACCAAGAACGACGACCACGAGTTCGACATGCATTTGGCGCCATGGCCATGAAATGGTACAAAATGACTTTGTAAATCTACAAACCAGAATAGACGGTGACCTCCCATCTCCCATGTCCACCAACTCCCAGCATGCGCGGCTCAGGCGTGGGAAAGCAGCGGCCTGCGCTCCTCCACAGAACCAAGGCCACTACCAGTCGACAGGCGACTACTGATTCTGCCCCTGCCTCTGTCCCTGATGTGAAAGAGGACGGCGGTGCCAATCAACGTCCATTCCATGATTCCCACAAAGACGTATACCACCCACACGCTCCATCCCTCCACGCCATATCGCATCATCATGTTGATCGAGAAGGTCCACGTGAACTAAGTCCATCGTCAGTGTGATCCCAATGCATTCATGCATGCACGGCGACTAGGTATACTGGCACAGTCAAAACTTACCGGAGTTTGAAGGCAAAGGGCGACGACACTGAGACTGCCCAGATGGCCCAGGTGCCACGTGGTGTAGACTTGTGGCAGCCATTGCACGCTGGCCAGACATGTCATTGCAATGCCCAGCATGTCTGCGTAGGTCTGCGCCATGCCGGGAGTTTGACGCAGCACCATTACCGAGAGCGACAGCACGGCGAGAGCAAAGCCGCCCACAACCGCCAGGACCATCCACGCTGTTGATCTTCTTCGCCCACTCTTCTCGTCCTCGCCTTCCTCTTCCGAGTAGTAGACGTACAGGAACAGGCTGCCCAAGTATTAGCAGGCGATACCGACTATTTTCCCACCACGCATGTGGACCTATACTGACATGACCCAGAAGCAAGCGATGCCAAAGATGACCTGCATCAAACCGAGCAGGCTACCGATGCAGGCGAAGTAGCTGTTCACCCTGCAACAGCCCATGTCGACTGCACTGGACGGCAGGACCAAAATGTTACCGATGGCGCATACTCCCGATAACGAGCCCAGCAGAATGTAGAGTGTCGACAAGCCTTCAGCGGACTGGCGACGGACGATCCGAGCGTATTGTGGTATATAGCAGACGAACAGCCATACCATGAGAAAGCTGCCTTGAGATCAGCTCGGAAGTACCATGTAGTCTCAGTCTACCTTGCTCGTAGACAACGCGAACACATACCATGATCCAGCAAATTGCACCTTTGACGGCTTCTCCAAATGCCTACACTCCTCTAGCCCTGACATGGTGTGAAAAAGCTCTTGAAAAAGAAACCGCCTTCTTTCCTCCAGGTGTAGGTCTGGAACAGATATATGGCAAGTTCCCAAAATACTCCAAGTAAGTAATGATAGCAAAACAAAAAGGACCACGTCGAAAAAGTGCCCCTCGCTCGTAGGTGTATCCCTGGATCTAGGTAGGTAATGTAGAGAGGTAGGTGTAGACTCTCTTTTTCTACAAACCAAAAACACACACAATAAAATAAAAAAGACTCACCAGCGTCCCTTTTACTTTTCTTTTCTCTCCTCCTCCTCCTGCTCGCTCCCTCCTCCCTTCTTCTACTATATACAATCCAATGGCCCCACCTAAAACAACATCTCATCTTTCTTAGGTTCTCTCTCAACCAACACCCTATTTCCATGCCCCCCCAAAAAAAGAAATCCCGCAATAGAAGTGCAAGTACGTCACTTTCAATCACAGCATATTTTACAGTACATCGCTTCACTGCGCGCATGTATGCATATGCGTATGTGCATACATATACACACCGATCGACAAGAGTGCAGCGTGGAATGAAAGATTGCACTACCTCTAAGGTACCATGTTATGCGGCATTTTCGTTTTTTTTTCAGCTCGTGCATGTACGTTTTTTCTCGTAAGTTATGTTGGGGATATGCTACTGTAGGTAAGGTACGGTAGGTGGGTGTACATTTTTCTGCTGAAGAAGAAGGAGGGGGAGAAGAAGAAGATGAAGAAGAAGATAGAGACGCTTAGGTAGAGACGCTTAGGGAGGGAGGTAGGTAGGTAGGTAGGGAGGTGGGTGGGTGGGTGAAATGCTTTAATCAAAAAAATAAAAATAAAATAAAATAAAAAATAAAAGAATTCCAACCTTCATCCTCATGCCTCATTCTTCTATTCTTGTGCAATCATAAGTAAGTAAGTAAAGCAAGCGACCAGATTCTGAAATCTGAGTGATTTTCTGATCTTCGCCACTCTCCTCAGCTGCTCTCAGCTGAAAGAGCTGAATCCCACACTCATTCAAAGAGGTAGGTTACATACATACCTAGGTAAGACTAAGGTAAGCCTGGTAAGGTAGGTAGGTAGATTTTTCTGTACACTCTTTTCCCAACCCAGCAGGCAAAGGCATGATGTTTCACAACATTGAGAAATCCTGGAGGCATAAAATGAGGGGTGGGGGGGGGGGGGGGGGGGGGGGGGG
>NW_016017384.1:1219439-1423763 GCF_000320565.1 Sphaerulina musiva SO2202
GGGGGGGAGATTCTTTGCTCTTTTGTGTGTGTGTGTGTGTGTGTGTGTGTGACACGCGGGTAGGAAGAGATAAGTGGAGATAGGGTTTTATTTTTCTTGATAGAGGTGAGGTGAGATGAGGTGAGGTTTTCCTGTTCGGCTGTAAATAATAAGAAATTTGTGCTTTTGGTGATCTGATTTCCCCAGTGAATATGTTTCTATGGTTGGTAGCTGAATGATGGGTCGTCTACTGATTGAAATACATGTACCTAGGTAAGGTTTTTTTTGTTTTGTTGGAGTGTACCTTCGTTGAGGAAAAGACATGGCATGGGGTGTCACACACACAGACACAGACACAGACACCCACCATGCACACGCACGTACAAGAGCTACCATGTATTCGACTACTGCAGGTACAGGCGGAGGAAGAGACAAAAGGTGGTGTACCCGTAAGTATGCATGCATGCTCTGTACCACTTGAGGTATATTCATTCTTATCTCTGTTAGCTTCTGTGGGTGGCGAAATATCTCTAGGTGCGATAGACACTGTTCTGGCGCGGCTTTTTCTCTCTCTCTCTTCATCCACTGTTCATCAATTCAACATTTGAAAAGTGCCTCAATCTCCTGCGGATGTCGTACCGAAAGACTTGGGAGAATTGCAAGCAATTTGGGAGTACTTTTGCCACTAATCTCCATTCGATTGCTGCAAGTACAGCCGCACAGTCCAGTCAAAGACGTTGTCGTATTCAATCTCTTCCTTGCTCGCGAGTTCTCGAAAGAGTCGCCTGAGCATAGCGTAGTCGGGCATTGCTCCGTACGAGAGCGTCTTCGCGTACCTCATGTAGTCCGCGAACTCGCTAGGCAGTCCCGCGCACAGCTCTTCCACCGTCAAAGCAGCCTTTTTCTCCATGACCAGCCGCTCTTTCTCGTTTGTAGAGTACGCTTTCAAGCCTTGCCACGGGAGCTTACCTCGCAGGAAATATATCATCATATACCCGAGTGATTCGAGATCATCTCGGGGCGACTGTGCTAAAGTGAGAATTAGTGCAGTTTCTTCTGGCCACACGACAATTGTGCGTACGCACCGCGTCCTTCGTGTCCTCTCACGCTCGCATATCTCGTCGTGCCAATGAGCTGAGGATGCCGAGGTACGGACTCATCAGCATCGTCGCGGGTCTTTTCAAATCCATTCATCACGCCAAAATCTGTCATGTAGATAGTATTGCCATTCTTCCCCGTCCCAGCCAAGAAGTTTTCCGGTTTAATATCGCGATGGACAAATTCTCTCACGTGGAGGTCTTCCAGTCGGACAAGAAGCTGATCTGCAAGCAGGAGCACGGTCTTGAGGGAGAAAAGACGTTCGCAGTACTCAAACAAGTCCTCCAGGCTGGGTCCGAGGAGCTCGACGACCATGACTCTGTAATCATCGTGCCAGCCATACCAGTACAGCTTGGGAAATCCCGCAAGGCCCTGGAATTCCTGGTAATTATTGGCTTCATCTCTCAATATTGACGGCTCGCGTGACTTGTGTTCCAACTTCAGTGCTACTTCCTCGCCAGTGTTGAAGTCTCGGCCTAGAAGGAGAAGAAGAGGAAGAATAAGTCAGAGGACGAGATCTCGCAGCGCTCACAAGGCAGTGCGCACGCACCGAGATAAACGGCGCCATGGCCGCCCTCGCCGAGCTTCTTGATCAGGGAGTGTTTCCCGTTGATTGGCCTATCCTGGATCTTCTTGATGAAGACGTCGGTGGATGCCATCGATGTTGACCTGAGGATGATTTTGAGAGCAGCTTCGGAACTTCGGAAGTCGGCCTGAATGACGGGACGGCTCTCGGACGGCACGCCCCGCTTAGAACTAGTTCTCTACAGGTAGAATCACATCTATCACCAGGCAGCCGGCGCGTAGAGACAGCCATCCACCAACCACCAACCACCGCTATGCACTGCCATACTCTTCGATCCACTCTCTCACCTCTAGAGCCGCCGTCTGTCGCTCAAATACGTCGCCAACCCTCCCTACCTCTCCATGCTGCTCAACGGGGAGCAGTGTCGGCGGAAACGACATCGAGAAGAGGAAGAAGAACAAGAAGAACAACACGAAGAGGCCTTAGCCCTACCAGCCGATAACCAGCAGCAGCATCCCACGAAGAGGAGGAAGAAGGCACACACTCCCAATTATCCTCCACGGTTCTGGGACACGCTGTCCAGAGTGCATCTGACTCGCAGAGCACTGCAAGAATTCGACCGTCGAACGGAAACAGCTCGCCTCGTGTTGAGCGCGGAAACAATCAAGTCTTCGACCCGACGCCTGCTGAGATCCGATACTCATCGCCTTTTGCATTTCGCAAGCAACGGCGGGCCAGACCTGAACGCGCTTCAAGGTGTAAGTGTAATGGTTGCCATGGAAACAGAGCAGAGGTATCGAAACGGGGCTGATCTTGATGCTAGTTTTCTGCTCTTCCTGCTGTTGAGGCAAGTATGAGCCAATCGAGCACCCAAAGCCGCAAAAGAGACTTCTCGTCGAGCACGGCGAGGAGCAGTGGTGCAAGAAAGACGAAGACTACAACGCCCTACAGTCCCGAGTTCGAGCAGAAGCTTGCCGATCGGGGCGTCTTCTCTGTTGCATATTGCTTCGCAGATGGACGCAGTCCACCAAATCCGAATAACATACAGGAGCTTATGGACGCATTGTCGCGCCGAAGGTCTTCCCTGTCATCGACTGCTTTCTCCGAAGAAGCGTTTCAAGAGTTTCGACGTAACGATACGAGAGCATCGGAGTCTGCCGCGATGGCCGACTTACTCC
The DNA here is from genome assembly GCF_000320565.1 of Sphaerulina musiva SO2202. Taxonomy (NCBI): domain Eukaryota; kingdom Fungi; phylum Ascomycota; class Dothideomycetes; order Mycosphaerellales; family Mycosphaerellaceae; genus Sphaerulina; species Sphaerulina musiva. The sequence continues at coordinate 1,222,221 of NW_016017384.1, forward strand.
CAGTCATAGCAGGGCCGAAGGACAAGGATTATAATCCTAATGGCGAGGTCCCTTTCCTCCGCTTAGAGAAATTTGATCCATATATTTCGGTTCCGAAACCAGACAGGTACTATGGAGCAATGCCAGCACAAATTGATGGCAGTGTGCGCAGTGACCTCACCAACTACATCATTCCATCCAATCGCACCAATCTGCCAGCGGCCCCGAATTTCTTTGTCGAAATGAAAGGCATTTCCGGGAGGGGGAACATAGCAGCGCTGCAGGCTATGTACGATGGCGCGGTCGGGGCTAAAGGCATCTTGCATTTGCAGAACTACGGCAATGCCGTGCCAGTGCATGACGCCAATGCATATACGATAACGGTCACCTATTGTAATAGCACGCTAAAGATCTATGCTACTCACCCACGAGAATCTGAAAGAGGAGGAGAAACAGAGTATTTCATGACTGAACTCAAGGCTTATGGAATGACAAGCGATCCGGAGACTTTTCGTAAGGGTGCAGCCGCGTACCGTAACGCTAGGGAATGGGCTCAGGAACAGCGTGACAATTTTATTACCAATGCGAACGCTGCTGCACTACGAATGTCTGCTGATCGAGTCTCAGTCAGCCGAACTGAAGTCACTGCGGATGCTTCATCTACTGCAGCTGGAGGGTCTTTCGTGTCGGAAACGTCTGCAGACGAGCTCGCGTCGGACACCCATACTGTCAAGCGACGAAGGGCATAACCATCACGAGAACTTCGCGGAGGAGCCTTGTCTTCCGATTCATGGTTCTAGCGTCATGTGAAACGAGTACGGGACAGGGCCGAGAGTGTTCAGTTACATGAATGATTGTTTTTGAGATGTATTCGCCATGTTCGAATCAGGGTGTATTTCAGTCGTTTCGGTATGTACGTGGGATATTCGCCGCAAAGCATCTGCACTGTGGGCGGATTTAGACAGCATTAGATACAGACAAATGTTAGATACAGAATCTGAATCTAGACAGGACAACAGTCAAGTCAGGACGCGATTTCACATGTTCCATACAACCAATCAACCTAGTGCACACACACGTGTCATCATGCTCGCTCGCTGCTGTTCTGGAAAAGGAAGTACTTGCAAGTAGGTTAGGGAGGTTAGTTGTGTACCTTTGTATCGCAAGTACGGTAAAGTACCCAAGGCAACAGCTCCAGATAGGTCATCCGTTCTTATGATGATGATGAAGGAAGACGGAGATTTTCCACAGCAGTCTGAATCAGGTCTTCATAAATCTTGTTTTCCTTTTCCTCCTCCTCTTTCCTCTTCCGTATCCGTATCGCAACGGGAAATGGTGCTTCTGAGTTCCAGGAATTGACTTTTTTGTCGTCGAAGTCGGATGTCTAGATAGATGATGAGATTAGACGAGATCACGAGAAGATGGATATGGAAGTGGATGGATGAAGACTGGGGGAAAAAGAGAGAGAGAGAGGAAGGAGAGAGCAAAAAAAGAATTACCTTTTCAAAATCAAAACACTGCACCAATCTCGCAAAAGGCAAAAATAACGCCGTCTGCGCTGCTTTGTACCCAATACAAATTCTCCTTCCACCTCCAAATCCCCAGAAATCTCGTGTGAGACGCGTGGGATCTCCACTGACTTCTTTTTCATCATTATGCCCATTATTACCACCTTCGTCATAATCGTTTTCATTGCCATCATGATTGGAGGAAGACAACCATCGCTCGGGCAAAAACGCGTCCGGTGAGGGATAATCTCGACATAGTGCGGGGACATTCAATAAGAAATTTGTTCCCTTGGGGAAGATGTAGTCTTCGAAAGTGAAATCTTCTGCGGCGGTGTGGGGTGGGACCATGGGGACGGTGGGTCTCCAGCGGAGAGTTTCTTTGATGAAGGCGCATGTGTAGGGCATATGAGGGATATCCGCGACGGTGGGGAGGCGGCATGGTGATGAGGATGATGGGGATTCTGGGTTGGTTGTACTGTTGCAGACGCTTTCGATTTCTTGAAGGCATTTTTGAAAAGCGTCGGGATGGATGATGCTCGCCATGATGCAGGTGTTGAGTGCGATTCGAGGGTTGTCGCCACCTGCGGATATGACGGTGTTGGTGAGATAGGCAGCTTCGTCTTCGTTGCCTTTGAAAGGGGCGTTGCTGTGGAGGAGGACATCTTTGACCCAGTATGTATTATCGCCGTCGTTGCTGCTGCTGTGGGATTTCTCGTTTGTGGCTTTGGCGACGAGAGGATTCCACCACGATTTGAACACGCGATGATGGTTGTCTCCCATGACCTGCCATCGATGTCGCCAGAATTGAAGACAGTGCGGAAGACACTCCAGCCATGGGAAGAAATCTACCACAGTCGACAGTAAAGTGCCGAGAAATTCCATAGTGGTCTTGCGATAGTCTTGCATTTCCTCATCAGTCTTGGGCAACCGTTCGCCTGCAATGACCCCATACATGACACCAGTAGCATATCGTGAGTTGTGCAAGTACCATTCCGAAGGATTCTCCAGATACGATTGAAGCATATGTATGCTCTCCGAGTCCTGCCATGCTTCAAACTTCTTCGTCCATGTATCGTTCAGCAATGGCCTCATCATCCTGCGCAACTCGCCCCATATACGAGTCGGCTGGGTGACAGATCGCATACCCTTACTGACCAGCGTGCCAGAGATGGGCATATGAGGTCTTTCGTGCGTGATCTTCGCTCGTTTGTCGATGATTTCTCTAGTGACGCGGTTCGTGTTGAGCAGGACGTACAGCATAGAGCCCATATGCAACGTCGTCATCTCTCCATATTCTTGTAATTCCATGAATGTCTTGCCGAGGGTTCCAGCAGACCGACTTCTCCAGAACTGTAGCAGATTGCCGACGACTGGAGGACCGTTGGGACCTGGCGGCAGCTTGTACTTTTTGAACGATGTCCATTTCTTGTCGACAGGCTGGACAAGCTCATGTGCAGCGATGAGAGATAGAACGAGCGCAAAGATGAGCAGGATCCATTGCATTGTTGGCGATTTGCTAGAGGTCCTCTCAGACAGCAAGTGAAAGTCGATAAGTAAACCAATAAGTGAAGACTGGAATACACCCTTACATCATGAACGTTTCCTCGTCGCTGCTCGCTTACATTGCGTATTGCCGGTATGCTGCAAGGCCCCGGGGGCAGAGGCAGTTAGTTGCCGCGCATGGTTGTAGTCACTATCCTGGCGTCCAACCTCAAGCGTGGCAAACGCCCACTGGCTACCTGATGAAGAGTTTCATGGGACTGCTGCAAATCTCGCATGGAATTGTCGCATATGCTTCAGCTTCCCTATCAACATGCAGCGTACTCATTTGGACTTGCCCAGCAAGTGAAATTGAATTTTGTCATGTCAATGACAACTCCCGCGCCAATGCTATGATGAGGAGTGCTTGCTGCATGCATGGCAGCATGGGTACATGTAGCTTGGCAACCAGGCAAGGTTCGTATGGACGATATGCAGCTGCTTCTTGTTAGTTTGCGGGCCCTCCCAATCAGGAGAGTCTAGATGGCCCGCTAGATATGCACGACACGGAGGCATTTCATCGGGCCCAGCGGCATGGAGAGATAGGAGACCATAGAAGGCTACCTAGTCCCGACCATATGAGTGTCGACAGCAGTGCATGAGCAATGTCCCTCGTTGCTGGATCGATACCAGTTCCTGGGGACTTTGCGAATGGGGTGGCCGGGTGGTGGTATTGTCCTTAAGCGAGCCTATCTAGCTTTTCGTGTACCGCACGTTTGAAGTCGGGGCAGCCTTGCTCAAGTTCCGAGATATGAAGCGCAGTATGTGTGTTGTCAACAGTCCAGACTAAATAGGTGATACGTCAGGAAAAGAGGAGCCCGTTTCCGCGGCTCTTCCTGATGGTGTGGACGACAGTTGCTAGCGTCCCAGCTGAGAAGATCGGCAAACCAGCCCTGTGCGAAACCAGCCTCAATTAGAAGACAAGTGCTCGAGGACTTCGAAATCCCGCGGTTATAGATGCGGTGTAGGTTCTCGAGGTCCATGATAGATTCTTCCCTCTGAGTCACTCCTCTTCCCTGTGATCACTATCGTATTCGTTTCATGTTACAAGCCATCGAAACCTCCTCAAAGATCTGACTTGATCGTGCTCTTCAAATACTATCGCACATTCTTTAGAGTCCTGAACCTTTGTCCAGGTGCTCAAGTCAAGCACAGAGAGCTGCACCAGAATATAACAATCCGCAGTCTCACCGAGAACCAGCGTGGGCGAGGAGGCAGTCGTCGAGCCTCAAAGCATATTACGCTACCCAGATTCTCCCGGTCCAGAAGTCATCCAGCTTGAAAGTCGACACCCAGCTTTAGAGTCACATAACAGAGAAATCTGATCGAGCTTGTTATAGCCACCGAGCTTCATCCAAGTCCTGCGAGATCGAGTTGTCAATTGCCCAGTTTTCTCAAGATTAGACTCAAGTCGAGACTCCGATACAACCAACACCCACGCACCAAGAAGGAGTCCGTAAAGGCGCCACCATGGCCGACTCCGAACCAGTTCCTCCACGGGAAAAGCCCACTAGCACCAGCACTACCGCCACCACAGCAACACCAGGAGTACCAGCCCCGCAACAATACACTCCACCATCAACCCTCCTCTTCCGCCTTCTTCCCCAGTCCTGGATTCCATACGCCGAACTAATGCGCCTTGACCGTCCTTCCGGCTACTATGCCTTCTACTGGCACTATCTCATCGGGCTGGCCTTCTCTGCATGCATCACCACGACACCCCCACCACCAGCCCAACTCCTCGGCCTGGCCATCTACCTGGCCATCTGGGTCATGTTCTTCCGCGGAGTCACGTGCACCTGGAACGACAACATAGACCAGGATCTCGATCGGCAGGTTGCGAGGTGCGCGAATAGGCCCATCGCGAGGAGGGCCGTGGGAACGGTTGCGGGTCATGCATTTACAGCTTTGTTGACTGTGATCTGCGGGGCTATGTTTTTAGTATTTGAAAACAGAATGGTCCTCGTTTACGCGGCGATTATGACTATTGTATTGTTTATATATCCCTTTGGTAAACGGATCACAGATTTTCCGCAGGTGATTTTGGGATTTGCCTTTGCGATTCCTGTTGTGATGTGTCCGGCGACCTTGGGGGCGGATCCCCTACTCATTACAGAGGGGTCTGGGGTTACGGAGGCTGTAAGGTGGGGAGCGTTGTGTTTGTATGGTGCAAACACGCTATGGACCATCATCTTCGATACAGTGTATGCGCACCAGGATATCAAAGACGATATCAAGGCGGGTGTGAAATCTTTGGCTGTTAGGCTCGGCGAGAGGACAAAGTTGGGGCTTGGAGTGCTGAGCACCATTCAGGTTGGTTTGCTTGTGGCCACTGGGTATCTCTGTGACCTCAGCTGGTCATACTTTTCGAACGGGTGCGGTGGTGCTGCGTTGTCGCTGTTTGGAATGCTCTATCTGGTGGATCTCGAGCGACCGGAGAGCTGCGCGTGGTGGTTTGGTCCCGGCTCGAAATTGGTAGGAGCAAGTGTGGTCCTTGGGTTTCTCGGGCACTACTTTATGCTTACTGGCTTTTGAAAAGCTAGGCGTCGAGCGGCAGACGGGGTTCCCTCTGGTCTGTTCTGTTTTTGTTCAATGGCGAGATTGGCGGGCCTGGAAAAACTTTTTGGGAATTCTCTCTTGCGATTCAGTCTCCGCGAAGCTCCGCTGTCATCGACTCGGGCGGCAGTTCCCTCGTGCCCTCGTTGGCCCAACAATCTCCCCTCCACCTCCGCATTCACCGATACCGTTCCCATCGCATGCGATCCACCTCCCTGGCTAAAACATTCCGTAGCCTGCTTGATCTATAATTTTCATAGTCTCCCGTATTCAACAATCGTTTCCAGACATTATCACCTTCATTCATCATCGTCGTCTTCGCTATCACTCATCCACCCCTCTTCATATTCATCAGCCATAGCAGCCAAACCATCACAAAGAGCCTCACGCTCATCAACAGATGTCATTCGGGACGCAACATTACCAATGGCACGCAGTCTTTCAGATATCTGGCTCGAAGTTTGGAGTGCAGTCTTGACCGCGACTTTCTGCGGCCTACCGGGAAAGTGTAAGACGCTCGTGGGGTAAGAAGATAGCATCGGAAAGAGAAGAGCGGTCATAAACTTGGACGTTCGGGGACCACCATACTGACGGCGTCGTGTCTCTGTTGTATCTTGGCCGTCGTCGTGGTCACTTGCTGTCTCACTTCGTATTGTGGATACTTTGCTGAAGATCTGGGGATTTGAAGTTCTGGATTGTCGCCGAGATTCGGATGCAGAAGATGCGGATACATGCGGGAAGAAGTCGATGTCGAGGATTTCTTCGGGTTCGTTACTTTGATCTTCTCCATGTTCTGTGATGCCGTTTGACATTCGTTCGTCGCCATTGGTTCTGTGGTTAGCCGCTCTCGGACCGCTCGTAAGAGAAGTGACGCTCGCTGACAAAGATAGGCCGGCGATACGACGGTTTCCGTCGCCATTCAAAGTCGTTTCGAGAGTATCGAACGTTGCTCGTCCTGACTGTGCAGACCGTAAACGAGTTGGCAAAGTTGTTGATTCAATGGCCGCCGCCTGTAAAGCCGATGTGCTCCATTGACTGAACGCGTCCAGCGAGACATAACTCGGTAGGTGTGGCGGTAGGTTATGCACGGGAATGTGTATCGATGCGGAGGGATCGAGGGCATACAAAGATTGCGCAGTATTGGCCAGTCGCTGTGACTGTCGGTCCCGCGTGGTACGCTGAGAGTCGGAAAGGCCAAAGAGCCATCGGCAGCCTTTGCCAAGCTCATCATTGACGCGCTCGAGATATTTGGACGCAAAGCCACCCCAAGCGTCATCTGTAGTAGAGAAGAGCTGAATACCTTGCAACTGGTCGCATTCTTCCAAGAAGGGTCGCAGGTCACGGTCTAGTAGATCATGCTCTCGATCGAGATTGGCAAAGAGCTCCTCACCTTTCGACCACAGTTCGAACGGCATGAGATCGCTGTTAAGCTCATATTCGCTCAGCTGAATGATGCTTCGAGGGTGGTAGAAGATGTGATTATAATCAGACCAGAAGCGAACGGAGTCGGTACTCAAGCTGGGGGGCGGCACTCCAGCATCCAGTGCGGTTTGATACGGACTCGCAGCGATACGTGGTAAGTGAAGAGCTTCTCTGACCCCGGTCCATTGGCCTTGACGAGCTGGATCCTCTTGATTCTGCAGTTCGTAGAGTGCATTCTCGCGTCGGAGAGTGCCGAAGGCGCCCTTCAGATCGTACAGCAGTGTGCGAGGAGTGTAGGTTTCTGCCCCATCAGCACCGATGCCCGCGCGGAAGGAGATGTCATGATCTACAGGAGACTCGTCCTCGCCGGAGTAAGTGAAGTAGGATTCCTGGTAGTCACATGGCAGTAGTTAGGGGGGATGTGGACAAATAGCCTGCGCACATATGCCCAGATAGTGTTGCCCACCTGAGTGTTCCAGTAGTGCGTGCCAAGGTAGTTAGCCTGCTGGCCAAACTGCAGCGTCACGATTTCTCGCATTGCTTTGATGATGGGAGCGAGAACACAAGGTCGGTGTTGGCCAAGTTCGAATTTGGGTTGGATGGGATATGGAGAAAGAAGCTTCACGGGACGGGAGGTTCCGGACCGTCGGCATCCGTCTCCCGAAGTCCCGAGTCTTCCGACTGCCCCCCTGGCATTCCATGTATCTGTTGTGCATTGATGTATTGCATGTGACGATGATCTACAACGCCCTCATTATTATCGACAGTTCGACACTTGCAACCATCCACGCTTATACACCTACCTCCTACACCTTGAAGTAGCTCATCTTGGAGCCAACGACGGACCACGACCGCCAGCCGCGCATGGTTCATCGCTGCGCTTTCGGCGGCGCGAGACGGATCTCCACTGTCGTCAAACCTACCTTGAGCCTTACGGTAGCTCTGGGCAGCGCATACCTCCTACCGACCACTGCTACGATCCCCTCCCCGCGACTGCCGCATCGCATTACTCGCACTCCGCTCTGTTAGCACCACCATCCGTGCCTACCGGTCGAGCTTGTTCGTCTTACATCATGGCGACTGCTGCCGTTGCACGGCCGGGACAAGCTCTGCGCACACGACGCGACAACATCGCGCCTATTGGCGACCGGAAGCGCGAACGAGACCGCACTGGCGGCATGGACAACAATGGAGGACAAGCGCTGCCGCCACCGCCGCCGACGAAGAAGCGACGACTCGATGAGCCTCATGTCATCACCAAAGACTACATCCTGCGCAAGTTTGCCGGCCGGCCGCCGTCGCTGGTGTTGCATCTGCACACCAACTACTTCCGCCTGGGCTCGCAGGAAGGCAGCTGGCCATACGACTCGCCCATGAAGTTCCTGCTGGCGGACATCCGGAGAGAGCGCGTGCCGGATCAGATGCTGGAGGAGCTGCTGGCCAACAATGTGCCCTTCTACGACGGCTGTCTCATTGTCGAGGTCCACAACCACCGCGGTGCGTCGACAGGGAAGAGCAAGCGGAACGATTCGGCGACGAGTGGGACGCGCTATTCGATGCACAACTACAACAGCTATGTGACGCCGTCTCCCTTGGTGGAATATCCTAAGCAGGCCCAGCAAGAGGCGGCAGAGAAGGCCGAAGCGGAGAAGGCGCGCGCCTCGAACGATAAGGGCAAGCAACAGCAGCAGCAGGATGGCCCAAATATCGCGACGCTGGTCCTATTTCCCACCGAGTTGACCCGACACCAGGAGATGTTGATTTTGGCAAAAACGCCCGCCTCACAAATGCCGCGTAGGAAAATGGGTACCGACGAGCCTACCACCCCGCAGCTTTCACTACCTCCCACCCCCATGGCCGCCACCGCCGGTCGCGCGACTCCCGAAGATAACAAGATGTGCCTGGAGCCAGAAGACTTGTACGACTTTCAAGCCGAAGTTTTGCTAGCAACACAACCGCCCCTCCTCTTGGATACTGTGGATGGGCCAGAAGCTGCACAAAAGCTTCTCGAGTCACTGGCCCATCCTCTCCATCAAGCAGCGCCGCCCTCGCCCAAGACTCGTAAGAGAACCACAGCAGAGTTGGCGGCGGACGATGAGAAGGCGGCCGAGGCGGAGCGTCGTATGCTTGTGATGGACGAGCGAATCAAGGTTGGAGGAAGCGCGGGTGCTACGGAGAATGCAGGCACTGCGGCAGCGGCCTTCAGCAGATTCAAGACGCTACAAGTCGTGCGCGAGAAGTTGGAGCAACAAGCGCGAGAAAAGGAGGAGCAGGACAAGCAGGCACAGAAGCAAAAAGATGAAGCCGCGGCGACCGCTGCACGGCAACAGAAGGCGGCGCAAGAGCTGGCCGAGGCAAATGCTGCCGCCATGAAGCAGCGGCAGCAGCAGGCGATGCTGAGGCAGAGACAACAACAACAAGCACAAGCACAGCAACAGGCATATCAGCAACAGCAAGCCGCCCATGCCCATCCGCAGCAGAACCTCATGGCTCAGCAGCAGCAAGCCATGCATGCAGCAGCCATCGCACAGGCGAGCCCCGTCGTCAGGCAACAGACGCCTATGATGAACTCTTCACCAATGATGAATGGAAATGGATTCACCATGCAACCCACAACGACAACTCAAGGCGCTGGTAGTCCTCCTCGGCCGACGTCCGCTACGGTGCCGAATGCAAACACAGCAATGCAACGCCAAGTCAGCCAGCAGCAGCACGCGAGCCGTAACGCGACACCGCAGATGCCGCAAGCCACCCCTAACATGGGTGGCCTACCGAACAGACAAATGAGCCAGACTCCTCGTATGCCGCAAGCAAGTCCCGCGCCTGGCACGCCTGCTTCTAATGGCATGGGCGGGTTGCCCATGCAACTTCCAGCAGGTATGAGTCAAGAGCAGTACCAGATGCTGCGAGCACAACAGATGGCCAACCAACAAAATGCTATGGCCATGCAGTCTGGCTCCCCTGGGCAGCATAACCTGACCGCCGAGCAAATTTCAAACATTGCTCAGCAGAGGGCTCAGGCGCATTTCAACCACCAAATGACTATAGCTCGAAACGCGAACAACCCGGCTATGGCACAGGCCATTCAACAGCGTCAAGCGGCAATGATCCGACAACAAAATCTGGTGCAACAGCAACGCATGCAAATGGCACAAAATGGTCAAAGTCAGAGTCCCCACGCTAGCATGCAGGGCACGCCGCAGATGAATCACGCTCATCCTCAGCAAAGTGACGGCACACAAATGCAGATGACACCCCAGCAATTGCAACAGAGGCAACTGATGCAGCAACAACAGATTCGTCAAGCCACGGCGACCTTGACTCAACTGCAACAACAGTATGGCAGTATAAACGCCATTCCACAGCAGATTCTTCAGTCGCTCCCACCCACGGCACAGATGATGGTCAGAAACCACCACCAGAAACAGAATGCGGCTCGAGCACAGCAAATGGCAGCAAGAGCTCAACAAGCTCAACAGCACGGACAGCCAGTGGCAGGCAGCAGTGGCGGGGATCCTGAATACATGCAGACTTTACGTGCCCATCAGGAAATGCTACGGCAACAGACTGCGGCAGCAGCAGCAGCAGCACAAGGAAATGGCGGGATGGCTGGAAATATGGGCATGAATATGGGCATGAACAATCAGCAGCAGCAACAGCAGCAGCAGCAGCAGCAGCAGCAATTCAACAATCAGCAAGGTGGCGGCGGCGGTGGAGGCGGGGGTAACGTTGATCCGCTGAACCATCATTTACAGGCTATGCACAGGGCGTTACAGCAGCCGCCGAGTAATAGTCAAAACGGACAGATGTAGCAAGAGTTTCTTGAGGACTGGATTGTGGGGGCCGAGGGCTTGGAGCGCAAGATAGATGGCACATCGGACCGATTGGAAAGAAATCTGAGGGTTTGGAGGCCGAATAAATAGGCACGCGTGCGCAAAGAATATTCCCTACACAATCAAGCAGCAATCGAGGGGCTTGACAGCGGGGTGCCAGCATGTTATTGGTATGGATACGTATGGTTGAAAAAGGGCTGATGAGTTCGTTCCCAGTGCATGGGAAGAACAGGGCTACTAGGTAGCCATTGGGAGAGGGGTTGGAAGCTCCTGGCTATGACCTACATCTTGGCAATGGAAATAAATAGCTGACTACAGTATAACAGCTATAAGCAGCATAAAGTCTCGCGAGTTGGACAGCCAAGGCCCAAGGGCCCAAGAGCTCTGCTAACCTAGTAAACGCATTGTTCCGTGCTGCAGTGGGGTTACTGGGGTGAAGAGGATCGGTTCGAGTGTGGTCGACTCGAGCGGTTGAATATTCAGGCAAAGAGAAGCCAATGGGAATTCTCCCGAGCGTTGGCCAAGAACGAGACCACATCAAACATGCCTAACACCGACACTTGCGCAGGCATTATTATAGTCCCCTAACCTGGCTAATGGCCTAATGCTACAACAGGCGGGATGTGGAGAACATGGAGCCGTACGCAGCTATCCCAGCACAGCACCGTGTCCACGCACAGGCACAGCTCTCTCCAGCTCCCATCGACATTTAAGCACAATAACGACCTCGAACTCACCTTCGTCCTTCTCCTCAGCCTATACCAGGAGCGACTTCGCCGTCCACATCATCTGCAAGAATGGGCGACATGGGCATTGACAAGGACAGAAGACCGGACTGGGCCAATCTGTCTGTTCTTCACCGCAACACATTACAGCCACGCTCCTCGTTCTTGGGCTACAGCAACGAACAAGATGCTCTGGCGAGAGACGCATCGAAAGCAAAGGCAATTTCGCTCTCTGGGCTGTGGAAGCTCCAACTCAGTAACTCGCCCTTAGAGGCGCCAGCAGGCTTTGAGTTGGACGACTTTGACAGCTCCGAATGGGCTGACGTAGCAGTGCCTGGCATGTGGCAGCTCCAGGGCTTTGGACGAGGACCTCACTATACCAATGTCCAGTTTCCTTTCTTCGTGGACCCTCCCTACCCGCCATATACCGACAATGAAACGGGCTCATACCTGACAAGATTTCAGGTGCCCAAAGAGCTCGAGGATCATCAGCTTCGGCTCCGATTTGAGGGTGTAGACTCTGGATTTCATGTGTACGTCAATGGCAAAGAGGTCGGATACAGCCAGGGGGCTCGGAATCCTTCCGAGTTTGATGTTACCTCATTCGTGAAGTTGGGACAAGACAACAGCCTGGCAGTGCGCGTCTATCAGTTCACAGACGGCAGTTATATCGAAGATCAAGATCAATGGTGGTTGTCAGGCATATTTCGCGACGTCTTCTTGCTTGGTTTTCCGCAGGACAACCGTGTGGAAGACTTATCGGTGCAAACCCTGCTCGACGACGAGTATCGTGACGCTACCCTGGAGGTTCAAGCGATCATCACTGGCATAGGAGAAGTCTACTTCAAGCTCATAGATGCTGCGGGAAATGAAATTGCCACTTACCAAACCGTGAAGAGAGAAAAGACGACGGACGTGATCTCCATTTCCATGCCTGTGAAGGACCCTCACAAGTGGACTGCTGAGACGCCATATCTTTACAGTCTGGTTGTCTCACTTGCTGGCCATCATATATCCCATCGCGTAGGCTTCAGGCAGGTCGAGCTCAAGGATGGTCTGATCCAGGTCAACGGCAAGAGGGTGGTCTTCAAAGGTGCCAATAGACACGAGCATCATCCCATCTCAGGTCGCACTGTGCCGTACGAATTCATGAAACAAGATCTGCTTCTGATGAAGAGACACAATCTGAATGCTATCAGAACATGCCATCAACCCAGTGATGTGAGATTGTACGATCTATGTGATGAGCTGGGTCTGTGGGTAATGGATGAGGCGGACCTCGAGTGTCACGGATTCGAAACCATCGCAGACGCTGCTCTCAGCCCTGCTGACCAAGCCTTGCCCTTTTTCGAGAGACAGAAACTCACGAGATCCGAAGCTGCAAAGTGGACCTCTGACAATGCTCTTTGGAGAGACGCATACCTCGATCGTGCACAACAGCTTGTGCATCGGGACAAGCTCCATCCTTCTGTGATCATCTGGAGTCTGGGCAACGAGGCGTTCTATGGTCAGAACCACACCGCCATGACAGAGTGGATTCATGAGTACGATCCTACGAGGCTTGTACACTACGAGCCTGATCTCCAAGCAGAGCATGTCGACATGCACTCTCGCATGTATCCGAACATCTCGGATATCGTCAAATTTGCCGGTAGCGAGTCAAAGAAGCCATTAGTGCTCTGCGAGTACATTCATGCCATGGGTACGGGTCCTGGTAATATCAAAGAATACATCGATGCTTTCTACAAATACCCTACGCTGCAAGGAGGTTGGGTCTGGGAATGGGCCAACCATGGGCTTCTGACCAAAACGAAGGATGGGAAATCTTTCTTTGGATATGGCGGTGACTTCAAGGACATTCCAAACGACTACAACTTTGTCATGGATGGCGTGCTGAACTCTGATCATTCCGTGCGTAGCGCCCTAGCTGAGTACAAGAAAGCGGTCGAGCCCGTACAGGTGATTTCCGCAGACCCTGAAGGAATTACGATCGTTAATCGCTTGGATTTCGGCACTCTGGATGACTTTGAAGTGACATGGTCTACAATTGACGATACTGGGAACAACCAGCAGTCCGGCTCGCTTGAGCTGCCAAAGGGCATCCAGCCTGGATCTGAGGCAATGCTCCCTTGGCCCGGCAGTAGAGGTCTCGCCTCGAAGGAGATCCTATTGAACCTTCGATTTGTGCTCAAGGAGTCTACGACTTGGGCTGACAAAGGACACGAGGTAGCGGTACTGCAGGTACAATCGACTGATCCCCAGCCCGTGATTCTCAGCACCGTTGGTGCCAGCCATAAGGCCCTCGAGACCTCAGCTTCTGCGACTCGGTTGTCACTGAAAAGTGGCGATGCGGAGTGGCAGTTCGACCTTGTTCAGGGCCATTTGAAATCCTGGAAGAAGAATGGGACCGAGCTGGTTGCTCAGCCGCTGGAACCCACCTTCTACAGAGCACCGACCGACAACGACGCCCCTCGTGATGGTAAGGATTGGAAGGACCGGTTTCTTCACCTAGCCCGAATTCATACAAGAGAAGCGAAGTGGCAGAAAAGTGATGAGGGCAACGTGGTCGTGCAACTCGAGCAAAAGTTTGCCCCTCCTGTCCTCTCCTGGTCTCTCGATCTCCAGACCACATACACGTTCTGTGCCTCTGGGACGGTCAAGATTGACATCAAGGGCACCCCGCGTGGTCAGAACCTCCCTCAGACTTTACCGCGCATCGGTCTCACTATGGGCTTGCCAAAGACATTCGACAACGTCGAATGGTTCGGTCGCGGACCCGGCGAAAGCTACAAAGACATGAAACTCTCACAACTCGTAGGCCACTATACATCCACCGTCGATCAACTCTGGGTGCAACCCGAATTTCCGCAAGAGAGCTCGAATCGTACGGATACCCGATGGGTCAAATTATCCTCTTCTGCAGCACAGACGAGCTTGACCGCACAATTTACCAAGCCGCAGTCGGTCGATATGCCGGATGCTGCTGCCCCGAGGCACCTTTTCGATTTCATGGCGAGTTATTACGATGTGAAGGATGTTGATGAAGCGCAACATCCTTTTGCACTCGAGGAAATGCGGAAGGATTATGTGGTTTTGAGATTGGATGCTGATCATCATGGGTTGGGAACGGGCTCGTGTGGGCCGAAGACTCTTGAGGAGTATGCTCTGAAAACGAAGGAGTTTGAGTTTACTGCTGTTCTGAGTTGATAAGCGAGGATGTGAATATCTCTTTCTTTCTTTCTCTCTTTCTCTCTCTCTCTCTCTGTGTGTGTCTGTGTGTGTGGCTTCGTTCTTGATCAAGATGTGGCAGTACCATCCATGCGTTAGCGAGCAAAAAAGAAAGAAAGAAAGAAAGAAAAATTCTTGACCTATTTTGTCGTTTTACCCAACTTCGGGAAAGGACGTCAGGAACTGAACGAAATATAATGAATGGCTTTGCTGTGAACTTAACAACGGGAAAATTCCCCAGTCTCTGTTTTTATTTTTCCCCCCTCTTTCTGGCAACCTCCCGCTACCACAACTCCACTAACAAACAGACTACCATATTCTTCTCCCTTCCTTACTTCCTCTTATTATTATTCACCTCTATCTATCCACCACTCGACCTCGACCCTAGCCGGCCGCAACATTCCATCTTTCCTCTCGCCAATGCCACCAGATATTTTCGGATTTGCCGTTTTCGTTGTCCTTATTATCATAATCTACTACTACTCCTCCTCCTACTACTACTGCTACTACTGCTGATCGTCGGTTACTCGTCCAGTAGTACTCTGAGCCTGTGAGGCAATAGATAGGGGAGGTGGAAGAGGATGGAGTGGAGGTAAAGCTCGCAGTGCAAGGATCTCGAGAGGGATATGTCTTTTGTCCTCTGATGTTACGAGAAGAAGATTTGATTGGGTTGAGGGGTGGGTGGTTGATATATTGAGTCTGTGGGGTAGGTGATAATGTGCTGTCTGTAGAAGGAAATTTGGGGTAGAGTTGTTGTTGTTGTTGTTGTTGTTGTTGTTGTTGTCTGGTGGTGATAGACGAGATTTTGAGAATTTGATAAGGAGGAGGAAGTGGAGGTTTTTTCTGTAAGATGAAGATGGAAGAGATTCCATTTCGAGAGGTCATGTTGTGGTTGGATAAGAGCTGATGTTTTGGCTACCTACCCCGAGGTGTTTTAATTGGGTTGCTGCTACGAGGAAATACTTACTTGGTTGTTAAGTATGCTTTTCTTTGTTGTGTGTCTTGTGGTATAAGGTTAGCAGCTGCATTCGGGTTTGCATTGTGAATGTTCTCCTTTGATGTTCTCCTTTGTTTCTCCTATACTATGCAAAATGGTTTGATAGGCTACAGGACTGCTTCACTACTACATGGAATTACCGCACCCGGAATTATTCTATTACGCTCCAAGATCCGGCAGTGCTGTTGGGCTCGGCTTGCTCAGCTGTCTGTTAAGCATACATTCCTCACTTTGAACTTGCTGATCTCGAAGTCATCGATAACATCTCCTATTGGAATGTTTGACTCTTCCTTCATTTTCGATTACGGCGCGCACTTGTCCAAGATAGTTGGCTTTTGTGCTACTCTTGGAATCCGCTCCGGGCCCGCTGCACTCTTAGTAGATATAGATCTTTGTAGCAAGTCGTTGTATTGTGCATAACTGCAAAAGATTTCTTCCCGAGAGAAGATTTCAATCTAACACCTTGAGGCTTCCTGAGCGAACCTCGTTGTCTTAGCCATATTTCAAGAGCCGCTCAAATGTGTAGTATTCGCCTTTTGGAATCCAAATCTGATGCTTTGGGGCCCTCCTGTGATACAAACAAGGATAGAGCTCATTTCCACCATGGGTTCGGTATAAGGCTGACTTGTTACAGTCACCGCAACGCACAAAATAGACTTTCTCTTGGCTCGACATAAAGTCTCGAAATTGGTCGAGATGGTTCCACATAATGGACTTGTCCTGATCAATCACATCACGATAGCCAGGGACTTTCAGAAGAGGAAGAAGATGCTTCGTCTCTAGTTGTTGTGCGACGTTCAAATGATCTGATTCCAAGGTGTTTTGTCGAATCTGAGTTATAGTCGCGAACACTGCCTCCGGTTCAATAACAGCGCTGGCGACTCTCATAAACTTCTCCTTCGCTATAGCAGCAAGGTCTAACAGTAGATACTGGTTACTGGTCAGGGTTTTTCCATGTTCGGCGTGTATTACAATGCATACCTTTTGCGCCGTCTTCGCGACCTCGAGTTGGAGTTGCCAGTTGCCGTCTTCGTCGGTCTGACTTTGTCCAGAGTATATGTATCGCAGTACATACTCGACTGCATCAGGATCGTCTTCCTTCAATTCTACCACTTTCGTGTTGCCTTCCTAAGACTCATCAACTTGATAGGTCCAGCTACAAGTCCGCTATGCCACTCACGGCAAAGTGGCTTCCAGGGCCGCAGAGCTTTTTGAAGTAGTCAGACTTGGTGCACAAGACCAGTTTGTGGCAATGCACAGTCCTGCCACTGAATTGTATAGTGACATCGGAGTATTCTGGCTCGTTGTACAGCGCCAGCGTTGAGAGCGACATCTTTGTCGATAATTGCGGTGTGTCCGTAGGAGGTAGTGCGTAGCATCTATATTCAAACAGGCGCTGAAGGATCCGACATGTTTTGCCAAGCTGTGCTTTGATTGGCTATATTCAATCTTATCATCACGTGATCCCCAGCCCCTTCACGTAGATATACCTGTACTACCTCCTAGATGATACGCCGCTCCGCTATGTCCGGATACATTGGCACTAAGGTAACTATCCTTTATGCATTGAAACCAGACGCATCTGTTGCCGCAGGCTTTGCATTCGGCGCAATGCAGCAACTATGAGCAGGAATCCTAATGCCTCCGCGAGGTACGGCACAGGGCTTTATGCCCTCGATCTTTCTCTGGCGAGCGTGACTGCAGACGCTTCCGACACCCGGTCGGTACAACAATAGATATACTGCTAGCTGAGCGTCGTGCCGATTCTGGCGTTGGCATGACGAAAGGACTAACTAAGTTGTTGTCTGGCACGAGACCGGGCTCTGGCGTCTCTGTCGACGCCACTGTATTCAGGCCTCGATCCCGCAATATGTCAACGTGAGGTGTACAAGGATGACGCCTTGGTTCCGCATCAGCTGGAGATGTTGCAATTACTTGCTGATCTGTAGCATTTGGCCCACATCCACGTGAAATAACATGATAGCCGATGTTCTCGGCGACTACCTCTGGTTGTAGCTCTGACAGGTCAATCCTTGTTAAGCATCGCCCATACGGTGCGATTTCAAGACCTGCCCGTGAGCGCCAGGGTTTGACATGCTCGGGCGAGTCGAGGTTCGCCCAGAGCTGATGCAAGCTTGTTCCGTGGTCTGGTGCTTGGCCAATACCGAACGTGACACTGTTCGTCTCAAACTCTTGTTGAGGATTCCTCTCGAAGTGGCTAAGCATTGCGGCAGCCACTCGGACATTGGAAATCTCTCGAGCAGCGTTACCGAGGGTCCGGCGCTCCAGTTCGCCATCTCTGACTTGCCCTTCTACGCGCTGCAGTTTTTCGATGGGGTCTGCAAACTTAATCTCCAACTCTGAGAGCATCTTCTTATGCCCTTCCAGTTGGTGCGCTAGGATTTCACGATGATCCATCAGGTCTTCGCACTCGATCTCGAGTGTGCGCAGCTCTGTCCTGATCAGGTCGTGTTGATCGCGAGTCTGGCGCAATTCACCTGCTGCGGCGTACTTGTGGTCCTGGAGGCCTTGGATGGTCTTGTAGAGCTCTTGGAACATGACGTCTTTTGTTGGGAAACCGTCGCTTCGAAAATTCCACTTGCTCATCTCGGCAATCTGCTTCTTGACAGTGGCCTGCTGAGTGGCACACGATTGTGAGAGCTTCTCCTTTTCGGCGACAGCGACCTCTAACCCCTCGGTCAGTTGACGGAGATTAGCCTTCAGTGCGCTGTTCTCTTCTGAAAGTAACTTGCACCGGAGTGCCTTTGAAGTCTTATCGCTCAGAAGTTGAGCCATCGCCTTGTCTTTGGCACCGATTGTATGTTCCAAGGTGGATGTTAGAGAGTGTAGCTGTTTAATCGTCTGTTCAGATTTGGAAAGACTGTTCTTGGTGGTGGCTAGTTCTCTAGAGGCGAAATCCGCTTTTTTCAGAGCCGAGCTCGTCTCGTTTTCGAGGCGACGGAGTGTTGCGCTATGTGTGGTGTTCTCCTTTTTCAAATTCTTGCTCGCATCTTGCGCCAGCTTCAGCCTGGTGAGCAGTTGGTTGTGCTCGCGCTGGAGAGCGTCATGCTGAGCCCGAGCATCTTTGACTTTGGCGACCTGGTCGGTCAGATAACTGTTCCGGTTTCGCAAGTCGTCGATGTGGGCAGCGGCCCTGTTGCCGAAGTCTCGGAGTAAGGATGCGAAATCCATGCCACCTTCGGTATCCGCCATGATATGGCCTTCTATAACAGATGCTGGTGCCCTGGTGGTGCGTCCGGAGACACTTGTTATGTTTTGTCAGAGTGTAGAGCTGCAATTGATGAAGAGTTATAAGATCTTGATCATCAACGATCCCATCCGCTTCACTCTACCTGCTCACGTCACTGCAGATGCATCGACAAACGAATCTTGCAGCACGTCCCAGCGACGTTCGCACCTACCACTTCCGTTTTGACGATGGGCGTTGATTGCATGGCGGCCACGACCGTCGGCACGGCCGACTGCATGGCTGCCAGCGGCACCCATCCATCTTCCACGGTCCACCTATTCCCATGCTCATGCCCATTCCAATAACCTACATGTGAGCCACTCTACTGCAACGAGCGTGAAGTTCCAAGCTCTTCCAGTCGTCGTCAACCTCGATGCTGCGCCGCGCTCGACGTCCATGTTCAGCGGATGCATGGTACTTGCTGATATTCGCTCGCTCTGGAGTTCTTTCCGGAGCTCTTGATCACGGTGACGACGACAACTAAGAGTGGGTGTGGTGACGGGGCTGGGTCGAATGGAGGTAGGTGGTAGGTGGTAGGGTGGAAGGCAGACGAAGGAACGGTAAGGTATGTTGGTAGAAAGTACCTACTGTAGGTAGAAAGTAGAATGATGCCGACTTCCGATCGGCAGTGCCAAGCAAGCAGATAAGATAAGGTAAGCACCGATGCTACCTCCTAAGCAGAATGAGCAGATCAGGGTCGAATGGAAATGCACCACTGTCCAGTGTCCACTGTCCACTGTCCACCAACTTGCAACTAAAGTGACGTTGCCAAGAGACGAAGCTTTGGCTTAGAGTAGCTTATCGTAAGCTACCGTCAGGAACGCCTTCCTCTTCCAGCTTGGTCTCCTACCTCTGACCATCATGGCGTTACAGTAAGGTAGGATTTCCCATTACACCCGTCGCATCTGGTCGCCTCGCATGACCTATTTGAGCCAAATGTGCAAGAAACCGGTGTGGACGGCATCGTGGACGATGTACTGTACAAAAACATCGTTGGCGGGCTCCACTGCCTCTGCCCTCCTCTCCCTCTCCCTCTCCCTTCTCCTTCTCCCTCTCCTTCACCTGCTTCCTCCTCCTCTGCTTCTCCCTCCCCATCCCCCTCTTCCTCTCCCTCTTTCTCGCAATGGCATCCCTCCTCCTGGGAGCCTCCTCGCTCTTGGCCGTATTGACTGCTCCAGCCGCGAACGCGCAGTTCGTGACTCCTCCCACCGATCTTACAGATTCGAAAGGCTATTTGGACATTCCTGTACGATTCAAAGAAGTGCCAGAGGGCATCTGTGAGCTCACTCCAGGCGTCAAGAGTTATTCGGGCTATGTCGATGTGTTCGAAGACCAGCACGTCTTTTTTTGGTTCTTCGAAAGCCGGCAAAAAGATCCGGAAAATGCTCCTCTAACAGTGTGGATTAATGGTGGACCTGGCTCCTCCTCGATGATCGGGCTTTTTCAAGAACTGGGCCCATGTGGCGTGGATGCGAATGGGGATGTTTACAACAACCCCTACGCTTGGAAGTAAGCATGCCGGAATGCAGATGGGAATGGCCACGCTGACTGGCAGCAGCAATGCTTCAAACATGCTCTTCATCGATCACCCTGCTCAGGTGGGCTTCAGCTATTCGACCCCGATTCCGGGATATCAGACATCTTCCGACATTATTCAACTGCCCAGCGCAGAATGCCCAGACTATGCTGCAGGCACCTGTGGAACCTACAGCTATCCGAACCAGACGGACACTGCCAACTCCACAATCAATGCCGCTCCTAGCATGTGGAGAACGCTTCAGGGGTTCATGGGCGCATTTCCTCAGTATTCCAGGAACGAGTTCAACTTTGCTACAGAGAGTTACGGAGGCCACTATGCTCCCATTTTCAACTCCTACATCGAGTCTCAGAATGCTCTCATCAAGGACGAAAAACTGCCGGGAGCACACCACATCGATCTTACTACTGTGCTGATAGGAAATGGTACGTTTATCGAATTCGACGTGTCGTCCACTACAAAGTGCCGGCTAACCTCTGGATTCCAACATTAGGTTGGTATGATCCATTGACGCAGTACGAAGCCTACTACAACTACTCGGTATACCCTGGGAACACATACGATTATGATCCATACAATCAGTCCATCAAGGATCAAGTGTACAACTCGATGTATGGAACGGGGAACTGCTACGACCAGACTGTTGATTGCAATACGAGAGGAATCAATGAGGTGAGTACTACCAGCTGTGCTCTACCGCGCTACTTGTACTGAGTTGTATTCAGATTTGCACTGCGGCAGACAACTTTTGTGCCACGGAAGTTGAGTTTGTCTTGGACTCAGTCACTGGCCGAGACGAATACGACATTCGCGAACTCACACCTGATCCATTCCCATATGCATTCTACGTCGACTACCTGAACACTCCCAAAGTTCAGCAGGCCATTGGTGCCTATGTCAACTTCAGTGAATCAAACTCTGCAGTCAGCAACGCCTTTGGTAGTACTGGGGACGACGACAGGGAGGAAGGCACAATCGAAGCAGTCCGCAAATTGGTCAACAATGGGATTTACGTTGTCCAGTATTATGGAGATGCGGATTACAACTGCAACTGGCTAGGTGGTCAAGCGGTCTCGAAATTGATCGATGCGCCCGGGTTCACGTCTGCTGGATACGAGAACTTCACAACCTCGGATGGAATCGTACACGGTCAGGTCAAGCAGTCCAATAACTTTGCATTCGTGCGAGTCTATGAATCTGGGCACGAGGTGCCATTCTACCAGCCTGTCCTATCACTTGAGATGTTTGAGCGGGCGATCGATGGCAAGGATATTGCAAGCGGCACAGAGAGCT
This sequence comes from Sphaerulina musiva SO2202, assembly GCF_000320565.1. Taxonomy (NCBI): domain Eukaryota; kingdom Fungi; phylum Ascomycota; class Dothideomycetes; order Mycosphaerellales; family Mycosphaerellaceae; genus Sphaerulina; species Sphaerulina musiva. The sequence continues at coordinate 1,244,088 of NW_016017384.1, forward strand.
GCTTCGAAGCGTACAAGACAGTGGGCACAGCTGAGAGCACATACCGAGAGGGCAACAGAACGGTACAGTTCACCGTACTGCCCATCGATTCGACATACAATACTACGACAGACGCCCCCAACTTTGTCAATGGCACCAGCAGTGCTATTTCAGCTAGAAGGTCAGTAAACATGAAGAGAACAGGTTCCAGAAAGAGGGCTTTTAAGCCCTCGTTTCAGAGCAGGAATCAAAGGAGGTGAACAGTCACACTCAGGACTTGATATGGCAGTCTATATGTACAGCATAGCATGAGAATGAGCATGAGCATGAGCATGAGCATGAGCATGAGCATGAACTGGACGGCCCGGGCTCTTCTCGGAGGGTAATGTGAACATAGGTACATATATGTAAGTACAGGTATTGAGCAGAACGGTCGTGTATCTGTCGTCAGCATCTCAACTACTGCTGCCTGTAGATACGTCTTGGGAGTTGTGCCGCACGATACTCCTTGCTGGTCTTGTGGGCTATTTCAATCAGGAAACAACTGTGTGGTATAGATTGTGCCCTCATTAGATGCAGTAGTTCATAGTTGAATGTAAGAGAAGCTAATATCAAGTTTCAGGTACATGTGTAAATAACTCCGGCGTAAATAATTGCCAGGTGAAGTGTCGAAGATAGGGAGAATGACGTGAATGTTAGCGGCCCTGGACTCGAACTAGGGCAAGGTAGGTGCCTTGAGGTATGGGCCACCCTCTGCAGCAAGCAGCACACGATACCTTATCATCAGACAATACTACAAAGACACCACCTCATCTGGCAATCGACTTCTCTTCCTCTTCTTGCCATGTTCTGCTTACGGTCGTTTGCGCCGATTGTAATCTTCCTGTGAGCTAATGAAGCCTCGTCACATAATGCGTGCATACCAGGTAGCTGACCATCACCAGGCTGAACGCATCTCCCATCTACACAGTCGCCTTCCTCTCCGCCTACTTCTACCTCCAGCGACCATGCGTCTACTGCAGCATCCTGCTATTTGTCCTCGTCTTCTCCATCTTCGACTTCAGCGCAGACTGGTTTGAGCCGCGATGGAACATGAGCACGAGCGCACTCTCGCAAACGGCGGCCGCATACTTGAGCGGCAACGCCACGCTCACCGAAGTCATCATGCAAACTACCAGCTTGGCTGTATCTGCGATCAATGGAACAGGCGGCTCCGTCGCGAGTGCTGCCGCGAGTAGCGTGAGACGGAAGCTGGGAGACAATGCGACTTCTGCCGCCGTGACGAGCATACCACAGGGATTGAACGCCTTCGAGTGGTTGAGGACAATTTTGGATAAGAAGCAGTTGAGGATACAGTGCTTGGGCGTGGTGGTCCGAATATGACCTGCGCGCATGCTACGTTTGCTGACGAGGGTTACGAGGCGGCATTTACAGGATATGAGCGCGGGCAGGGCATGGTTGGAGTTTATGAGCATTTCCTTGGGGGCAACGAAAATTGGCTTGACCACGCAGGGAATGGTCGAGCCAACAGAGCGAGCAGATGGCACGGTCACTAGTCTTATCCCTTTGGCAGAGGCGTGGCACAGTAGTATACACAGCACATGAGCAGCAGAACTCCCATCATCATCATCATGCAATGCTTACCTAAGCTCCTCGCGAAATTCGGTTCCCTATGTTGTTCGCTTCTCACGTGGTGGCGCGACAAGCTACCTCCTAGGAGGTAGATCGACGGTAAGGTCAGGTACCTTACGGAGGTACATGTACTGTGTACATTCCATGCGTGACCGTATACGGCGTATAGCTTCCCTTGACACACATCACCGCACCACCATCAACCACGACTCGCTGGATCTGGGAGCAGGGTATCTATAGGAGGTAGATGGCAGATACCTACATGTTACCTACATGACACCTAGTCACATGCACGCTTGGTCTCGGCTTACTACAGGCACTGGTGGGGCAGCAGCAGCAGCAGCATTGAGATCATCCCACTTCGTGCACCCACCACCATACAGGTACAACCCGATCTTTACTACCTTCCCATTCCGTACATCGCCGCGGAGCTATACCTCAAACACCACCTTACAGACGGAGAGCGCGCCAACAATACGAGGACGGGGTTCACTCCACACTGCTAGAGCTGCTAGAAATACAACTGCTCTGCTTCCTGCGGTCATTCGAAACTGCTCCAGTCACGCCTCCAGTGCCCTCGTCAGAATGGCCTCCGATCGAGATGTTCTTTCGGACGATGTGAAGCCATCCAACTACGCAATATCGCTGAATAATCTGAGCGCTGGCGAGCCATGGACATATCAAGGCAAGGTCGACATCGAGCTAGAGGTCAAGAAGCCCACCAAGTCCATCACATTGAACACGTTCGAGCTCAAAGTACACTCTGCGGAGTTTGTGTCCGATTCCGGAAAGCATTCATCTGCGGTCAAGGCGTCCAACATCTCTTACGACAATAAGAACCAGAGATGTACTTTCACATTCGATCAAGAGCTGCCGCAATCGCCAAAGTCGGTGCTTTCCATTGCGTTTGAGGGCATTATGAACAACCACATGGCAGGCTTCTACAGGTCAAAGTATAAGCCTGCTGTAGAAGCAGCCAAGGGTGTGGCTCGAGATGCCGAGAACCATTACATGTTCAGCACCCAGTTTGAGTCGAGCGACGCTCGTCGCGCATTTCCTTGCTTCGATGAGCCGAATCTCAAAGCCACGTTCGACTTCGAGATCGAGATCCCGGAGGACCTGGTGGCGTTATCAAATATGCAAGAGAAAGCAACCAAGAAGAGCAAGGATGGGTACAAAATTGTCAGCTTTGACAGAACGCCAGTCATGTCAACGTATCTTTTGGCATGGGCCTTTGGCGATTTCGAATACGTCGAAGACTTCACCCGGCGGAAGTACAACGGAAAGAGCCTACCCGTGAGGGTTTATACCACCAAGGGCTTGAAGCAACAAGGTCAACTGGCTCTGGAGAGCGCACACCAGATTGTCGACTACTTTTCAGAGGTAAAACAACGCATTATGTGTATTGCTGCCTAAGCTGACCTTTGGTACAGATCTTTGATATCGATTATCCTCTACCCAAGGTCGATTTGCTTGCGGTCCATGAATTCGTAAGTCACTCACTTCCGAAGTTCCAGCACTGATTGGTGACTGATCTCCATCAGCCGATCATATGTCTTCCATCTCATGGCTTTGCGAAGAATCTTGCTAATCGAAGTTTCTAGTCACACGGGGCCATGGAGAACTGGGGCCTCATTACATACCGAACGACTGCCGTCCTATTCGACGAGTACGCATCGGACCAGAAGTACCGCAACCGAGTCGTCTACGTTGTTGCCCACGAGCTTGCTCACCAATGGTTCGGCAACCTCGTCACTATGGATTGGTGGAACGAGTTGTGGCTCAACGAGGGCTTCGCCACCTGGGTTGGTTGGTACGCAGTTGATCACCTGCATCCCGACTGGGATGTTTGGGGCCAGTTCGTTACGGACAGCATGCAGATGGCTTTCCAGCTCGACAGTCTCAGGACGAGTCATCCTATCGAAGTTCCTGTCAGGAACGCTCTGGAGGTCGACCAAATCTTCGATCACATAAGTTACTTGAAGGGCAGTTCCGTCATCCGCATGCTGGCCTCACACCTCGGTGTGAAGACTTTCCTCAAGGGTGTTTCAGATTACCTGAAGGCCAACACCTACTCGAACGCAACTACCAATGATCTGTGGTCGGCACTGAGCAAAGCCTCTGGCCAGGATGTGAACGAGTTCATGGACCCATGGATCCGCAAGATTGGGTTTCCAGTGGTGACAGTAGCCGAAGAGCCAGGCCAGATCAGCGTAGAGCAATCCCGATTCCTCTCGGCTGGCGATGTGAAGCCAGAAGAAGACGGTACGACCTGGTGGATTCCACTTGGGCTCAAGACTGGACCACAGGCTACAGAGGCGCAACGTGAAGCACTGACTACCAGGAAGGACACATACCGCGACATTGACACGAGTTTCTACAAGGTCAACAGCGATCAGACTGGCTTCTATCGCACGAACCTACCTCCGCCACGCCTGGTCGAACTGTCGAAGCACCTCGATAAGCTTTCGGTGCAGGATAAGATCGGACTCGTGGGAGATGCCGCCGCGTTGGCTGTTGCTGGCCAGGGTACCACATCAGCTGTGCTTTCTTTCTTGGAGGGTTTCTCCACGGAGACGAACTATCTTGTGTGGAGTGAAGTTCTGACCAGTCTCGGCAAGATAAGACGCATCTTCTCGTCTGACGCAGAAGTGTCGCAGGCGTTGCGAGAATACACACTCCGGCTCGTTACTCCTGCGGCTGATAAGATTGGATGGACCTTTTCTCCGAGCGACGACTACCTCACAGGTCAACTGCGTGCTCTTCTCCTCAGTACAGCTGGCCTCGTCGGGCACGAGCAGGTTGTAGCAGAGGCGCAAAGACAGTTCCAAGCATTCCTTGATGGAGACGCGAAGGCCATCCACCCATCCCTCCGAGCTGCTGTGTACAAGATCTCCATCAAGAACGGCGGCGAGGCGGCATACAAGGCAGTTCAGAAGGAATTCCTGACGACCAAGTCGATTGATGGGCGGGAGATCACGCTGCAAGCCATGGGCCAAGTCCAGTCACAAGAACTCGCAAACGACTATTTAAAGTTTGCCTTTGGCGGGAACGTGCCGATCCAGGACCTGCATTCGGTCGGCGCATCGCTCGGAAACAATTCGAAGGTCCGCGAGACTGTCTGGCAGTACATCAAAGCAGAGTGGCCTGCAATTCGCGAGAAGCTCGGTGGGAACATGGTCGTGCTCGAGCGTTTCCTGCGCACGAGTCTGCAGAAGTTCGCGGATGCCGGGGTCGAGAGAGACATCACCACTTTCTTCAGCGACAAGGACACCACTGGCTACGATCGTGGACTGGCTGTTGTTGCGGACACAATCATCGGGAACGCGAGATACAGAGAGCGAGATGTCGAGAATACCCGCGAGTGGCTGAAGGCACATGGCTACGCAAAGTAGACAGTCGGCTGCTCCAGGGCTGTTCATACGTGGCAGGGCAGAAGTGTACAACTACCTTAGGTACATGTACATAGCAACAGGTAACTGTACGGCTCAACGTCGTCGTCGATGTGCATGAGGCTCCCGTCGTTGCCAGGTTCGCGTCCGCCTACCTATTGAGTGAATGAACGTCGTTGTGTGAATGGTGATTGCCCGGTCGACACTCGCACTTTCTCATTTCTAACTCGTCCACTTCCACTTCCACCTTCCACCTTCCACCTTCCACCTTCTACCTCCTACCTTCTACCTTCTACCTTCCTCCCACAACATCCGCACCCACACCTATCGTCCTTCCTTCGCCCACCTCGCCGTCAGAGTTCCTCTTTCACGGCCTCAACATCTTCGATCGAGTCCGCGATTGACGGTCACCATCCACCTATTACAGCTGCACATCGCCTGTAAGAAGACATACTAGCAGACAACGCCTCAGCAGCTTCTCTCCCGTCGACATCCAAGTCGCCTTCACTGCTGCGTCCGGACATTGAGCAGCACCCAATAAGAACAGCAGATACGCCGCCATGGAGTGGACTGGCTCGCCGCAGCAGAAAATGTCATCTTCCTTCACCGTGTTCGACGAGAATACTCACAACAACAACTACCAGCAGGTTCGTGTGACTTCACGCGACTGTGCATATGGGTTGGCTGACGTTGGCGTACCTACAGAGTGGTTTCCCGCGCACGGCCGCTGCCATGAATTTGCCCTTGACAACATCCCGATTTGCGAACCGTGCTCCACCACCTCAGGTACCTTCCTTCCTCCTCTTTCTCCTTCCTTCCTCCTCCTTCTTTCCTCCTCCTTCCAAGCTCCAACACTTCCCACCACCACGAAAATCTCTTCCTTGCACCCACCACGAAAATCTCTTCCTTTCACCCACCACTGACTGCACTTCACAGCGTTTCGGCAACATGGTTCAGAACAACGACGACGGAGAAGATCTCATGGCAGCCATCATGGCTAAGATCAGACTGCGAGAGGCTGACGGCGCTCAGGTTCGCGCCACCTCTCCAACTGGCACCGATCCCTACAGTGGCAGCACAGCTCCCGCCAGCCACAGCGCCGACGAGGACCTAACTGCTCACGAGGTGTACCGTCTCCAGCGTGAACTTGATCGCACCAAAGAACGCATGGCGCAGATGAACCTCCAGCTGGACCAGTCTCGCCTGGCCCAACACACCATGCAAGAAGCCATCGGCTCTCCCTTCCCTCACGCACGGCGACTTGCCGCAAACATTCCAGTCCCCGGTTTGCTGTCGGCTGGCAACCAGTTCTCGCAGCCAAACGACTTCAGTCGCACCTCGAGACCTTTTGAGCGCAGCGGATACAGCAACCCGTCGCACTCGTGAGTATTGCCCACAGGGATTTCGCCTGCGCACGTGACTGACACAGACCAGCTTCGATGGCCTGTCGAGCTTCTCGCGCAGTCACTCGGGATACGGTATTCGCAATGGATACACGCCACCCATCACCCCAATGCCGTACGCACCTTCGGGCTACATGCCATCCACTCACGCCACCCCACAGCAGCGTCCCGTTGGTACGAGACTGTCTCCAACAGCTACGGAGTTTGGCGTCGGTTGTGGCCAGTGGCCAAGCCAGCCCGAGCATCAAGGCACAAGCTATCTCAACGGTGCCGAGCCACTCAATTATCGCCGTCTCCTGGAACGCAACATGAGTTGCAACTGGAAGTACATTGTCGATAAGATCGTCCGCAACAATGACCAGCAGGCGTCAATCTTCTTGCAGCAGAAGCTCAAAGTTGGCATGTCTGAGGCCAAGTTCGAGATCGTACAGGCTATCATCGAGCAAGCCTACCCTCTCATGATCAATCGCTTTGGCAATTTCTTGGTACAGCGCTGCTTTGAGCACGGCACTCCTGAGCAAATCATTCAGATTGCCCAAGCTATCCGCGGCAATACTCTCAATCTCAGCATGGATGCTTTCGGATGTCATGTTGTGCAGAAGGCTTTCGACTGTGTGCCCGAGGAGTACAAGGCAATCATGGTGCACGAGCTACTGCGCCGCATCCCAGAGACTGTCATTCACCGCTACGCCTGTCACGTTTGGCAGAAGCTGTTCGAGCTCCGCTGGAGCGACTCGCCACCACAAATCATGAAGTATGTCAACGAAGCTCTTCGCGGTATGTGGCACGAGGTGGCTCTCGGCGAGACTGGCAGTCTTGTCGTCCAGAACATCTTCGAGAACTGCCTCGAGGAAGACAAGCGTCCTTGCATCAACGAGGTCCTTGCGAGCATCGATGTCGTCGCCCACGGCCAGTTCGGTAACTGGTGCATTCAGCACATTTGCGAGCACGGCTCCATCATTGACCGTACTCGTGCCATTGACCATGTCATACGCTTTGCTGGCGAATATAGCATGGATCAGTTCGCCTCCAAGGTCGTCGAGAAGTGCCTCAAGATCGGTGGCAAGGAATTCCTCGACCGCTACCTTGAGCGCATTTGCGAGGCCCGACCAGATCGTCCACGCATGCCGCTCATCGACATCTCGGGTGATCAATTCGGCAACTATCTCATCCAGTACATCCTCACCAACGTCGACCCCCAGCGTCGCGAAGATGTTGCCGTCCAGATCCGCAAGCACATGGTCTCTCTACGTGGCTCCAAGTATGGCTCCCGCGTTGCCATGCTATGCTGCAACCCTGCGGTCGCCACGCGTCCAGGTCCACCAGCAGGTCTTCCAATGGGACGCGGCAATGGACCCTTCGGCCACGGCAGCTTCAATCCGGATATGTCACGCTCTTTCCCGGCTGAACGTGCTTATGTTGGCCGTGGTGGTTATGGCGGATTCCGCTAGACTACCTCACATCTGTTGCCATTTGCGGAGAGATACGGCCTTCGCCTCGCCACAGATTCCCTCGAGGATTTGCTGCCATACGATCGCACATCTATGCGGCCACACAGGCTGACTTGGTCTGCTTGCCGTCTACACCCGAGCTACTGTTGGGACGTCTCATCCTTTTGCTGCCCTTGGATTGGTATCATGGCCAACACGGTCGCTACCATCGATACCTATGTTGGCAAATGTGCTACCAGGCAGTAAGTGTTGCCGGCCAGGCTTGCACACTACCCCTATATCTTAGCCATTGAATGTTTGGCAATGTTTCACGCTGTTTCGAAGAAAGGAGGATATCGAGGTTGCTTGCAGATGGGAAGGGTGTCGATACGTGTCGATATTGTACGCTCGCATGCAAAGGTGCCCAGAATGTAATAATAGTGCCTCGATGAGTTGAAAATAATGCGATTTGTACTGCTTTAGATGGCACGCCTCTTCTGCCATCACTCTAAATTCGCTCGACGTGACGGCTGACCGACGCATGTGCCTTGCAGCGGTGCGGTCGTAATGGGCACCTCAGGCGAGCAGTCTGCTGATCCCAGTCGTGATTTGCTGCGTTGCTGGGCTCATCTTGTATGTCGGAGTCGTGCCCTTGCCAGCAGAGCTTCTATGCATTCATTCCCCCTTCACCCACTTTGAACAACGCCAACACCCACTGCAGACGCCAAGATTTGAACTGCACCACCATTGACCATGCCCCCCGACTCTCGATATTGTTCGCGCTGACATATCCAATGTGTGGCAGTCAAACTGTCAGATCAGGAGTAGGGGAGGTACATGTATGGGGGAAGCACAGAAGAGGCCGAGATCCATACCAAGATGGGACATTTTCACGCCTATACCCTTTTAAGAAATTGGCCTTGCTTCTTTTGACCATCTCAAGCATCCCCATGCCTCTCCGACTTTGCTTTTCTTCCGTCCTGCACGCATATCTTTTCTCAACATCACCTTATTGGCTGGGTTGAAGCATCACAGACAATCGATGAGGCGCGATGTATACCTCCATCCCACCCAGCAGAATTTGTTATGCTGTAGCCTGGCTTCTCCTAGCCAACTGGCCGCCTGAACCTCCAGCTCCCTTGATCATCTCAATCCCATGTCTCGGACATGCGTAAAAAAGGTCCGAATGCAACTTCTCGAATGGCCCGCGTTGTCATTACTGTGTACGATGCCAGAGAGCAAGCAAAGCAAAGGCAGACGGTGCAATTTGAAGGAGATGGCACGTGGGAGCATGGAGGTGAGGTAAATAATCATGGGCGTCTCCACGCGGAGGCGAGACTAGACCGACTAGCTACTCGCGGAGGGTGTATCGGGAATGGCCGGGCAAGTTAGGAATGGACGGACAGGCACGGATATCGAGGATGAGGGGCAGCGGCGTGTTGAAGGTGAAGAACCGCGATGGGCGATCCGACGTCGGGCGGTCGTGGACATTGTTAGCAGCGGCATGTAGTACATATATAACAACCGGGAACATGCAAACTACTCGTCGAGACCCACGCACGAGCGAGAAAGCAACAGAGGGACAACTTCGGACAGCAGCAAGCAGTGCTTTGGATACACGCCCAGCCCAGCCCGGTTCAGGTCAGCGTCACCCTCTCACACCACCGTCACCTCCCGTACACATACTGACTAAGGTGGGGTAGCTTCCACTCGAACATTTTCTCAACAGACACAAGCCCACCCAGACTTCCACACCACATCAACACGTAAGTCCCGTCCCAGTCAGCCTTGCCTCGCCTCGCCTTCATCCACCCCATCCGCCGCATCATCAGCGCCATCTGACTCTCGCCAGCTACCCTCCCTTCACAACACCACCTCGAAACACCAGCAAAGCAGCCAAAATGGTCACCAAGGTTCGTTCGGGGAGAAGATGCGGAACAGTGGAATTGCTGGTCAAGATGTGGAACCACATGCTCATCATACACCCATAACAGTGCGGTATCAACGGCTTCGGCAGAATTGGACGTATCGTCTTCCGCAATGCGTAAGTGCACGACCAGATGCCAGTGACGGCCACTTGAGCCCAGGGCACAGTGAGTGCTGACCCAAGTACAGCATCCAGCACGGTGAAGTCGAGGTCGTTGCCGTCAACGACCCTTTCATTGAGCCACACTACGCTGTAGGTCATTGGAATCCCCTTGAGCGCGAGCGCCAGGCTGACCCTCTGCACAGGCGTACATGCTGAAGTACGACTCCACACACGGAATCTTCGATGGCAAGATCGAGGTGGATGGCTCCGAGGGCCTCATTGTCAACGGCAAGAAGATCAAGTTCTACATGGAGCGAGACCCAGCTGCCATTCCATGGGGAACCGCCGGTGTCGACTACGTCGTCGAGTCTACTGGTGTCTTCACCACCACCGAAAAGGCATCTGCACACATCAAGGGTGGTGCAAAGAAGGTCGTCATCTCTGCACCTTCTGCTGATGCCCCAATGTTCGTCATGGGTGTGAACAACAAGGAGTACAAGTCCGACATTCCTGTCATCTCGAACGCTTCATGCACAACCAACTGCCTGGCTCCTCTCGCCAAGGTCATTCACAGCGAGTTCACCATGATTGAGGGTCTCATGACCACCATCCACTCGTACACTGCCACCCAGAAGACCGTCGACGGCCCATCCGGCAAGGACTGGCGTGGAGGCCGTACTGCGGCCCAGAACATCATCCCATCGTCGACTGGTGCCGCCAAGGCCGTCGGCAAGGTCATTCCAGACCTCAACGGCAAGCTTACTGGCATGTCCATGCGTGTCCCAACCGCCAACGTCTCTGTTGTCGACTTGACCTGCCGCATTGAGAAGGGCGCCACCTACGACGAGATCATTGCTGCGTTGAGGAAGGCTTCCGAGGGCGAGCTCAAGGGTAAGATCCAGTTTCTGCTCACTACAGAGCGATGTGCATCTTCCCAGAATAACCTACTAACTCGAATTTCTCCCCTTAGGTGTTCTCGCTGTCACCGACGACGACGTCGTCTCCAGCGATCTCAACGGCAACATGCACAGCTCTATCGTCGATGTCAAGGCCGGTATCTCCCTCAACAAGAACTTCGTCAAGCTTGTCTCCTGGTACGACAACGAGTGGGGTTACTCCCGCCGTGTCATTGACCTTTTGGCATACATTGCCAAGGTTGATGGCAACGCTTAAGCGATGTCTTTCCGCAGAAAACCACATACCAAAAGCACCAGCAATGCCTACAGAGCAAATCAGCAGAGAGTGTAGTACGCGAGGATCAATGGACCTGCGGAATCACCAAGAGCTATGCAGTGCATGACATGACTATAGCTAGCAGAAAGCGAGCTAGACGATTATGATATCATAACAAAGGTACAGACATGTTTTACCAGACCAGTGCATGTTTAAGGTACCGTGCAACCATGTAGTGATACCTTACGTGAGAATCAGGTGCAGTGCCGCAGTCCTCAAATCCGCTGAACCGCATCTAGATCTGTCGCTCCCACTCCGCACCGCTGGTACGAGAATGACGTCTGTATATCCACCAAAAGATCCGTACAGTCGGCAAGTCATGCATGCAGAACACGTGGAATATAGTAGGGAACGAGCAGCGGTACCGTCTGTGGTGATCCTCATCACCAAGCCTCTGGTATCTTCTAGGCTTGAAAGCCTGCTGAAGATGACACGACGACTGGGCCTGGCTAGTGATACCCGCTCTGATACAATATAATCCATTACCATCGCGACTGCATTCACTGCTGGGACGAGCATGGGGTATTATCATACCGGTTCCCGGGTCCGCGACCACAAGAGATCCGCCGCCGCAATCTTCGCCATGTGGCCAGCGTTGAAAGTCATTAATAAGTAAAAGACTCAACTCATCTGCTTCCAATCATTGGCTTGCTCCCAGGCATATCCCACACGATACACCGTTTCTTCCGCCCACCATTTCCCCACAATCTGCATCCCCACGGGCAACTTGACATGCTCGTTCCCCGCAGCAGGACCCTCCAAGGGCGATAATCTCCCTATGGGCATCGCCAGTGCTGGATGACCCGATTGATTGAATTGGCACGTATTACTCACCAACCCGACTTGCTTCTTGATCTGTTCGAGAGGAGTCGCACCCGGTTCACAATGCGAAGTTGCCACATAGGGCAGTGTGGGCGTGAGTAAGACATCATATTCTTGCAATGCCACATCATACGCATCACGCAGTTTCCGCGAGAGATTGGTCGCTTTGCCATGAAGCGACGGATACGTCATTTCTGCATATGCCCCATTGAGATGGATGTTCTTGGACGAGACGTACATTGCTTGATCCCAGCGTTCTGGGGAATTCTTCAATGCTTCGCTGAATAGCGCGTGCAGTTCGTGCATCATGTGGCCTCGGCGTCCGTTGTAATTATTGTGCATTTTGTTGAAATGGCCGCCGGGTTTGGATATTGCGGTCCAGATTTGGGGTCCGAGGCTGTGCATGGGTATCGACACTTGGGAGACTTGGGCTCCTAGTGCACGAAACTTTTCTGCTGCATGCAAGAAACATTGTTGGACTCGGGGGTCGAGGAGGGGGTTGTTCATCACAGACTCGGATATTATGCCAATTTTCATGCCGGATAAGCTTTGATTCGCAGCAACATCATCATCGTCGGGGAGAGCCTTGGGGAGAAGAAGAAGATTCTGATAGTAGCGGGGAATCGTAAGGGGGGAAGGTGCCGCGAAACTTCGATCGTCTATATTATCCGAACCTGCGATCGCTTGGAGCAACATGGCATTGTCGAGAATAGACCTAGACATGGGACCCAAATGATCATTCGTAGCCTCGTTGCTGGCGCAACCCGTGTATGGAATCAAACCAAATGTAGGTTTCAATCCCACAATTCCGCAATTCGTCGCGGGGATTCGTACACTCCCGCCCTGATCTGCTCCAATACTCATATCCACTTCTCCTGACGCCACGAGCGCTCCACTCCCCGAACTACTCCCTCCACTGCTATATCCTTTCGCGTGGGGATTTTCCACGGCTCCCGATGCAGCGCTATGGCTGGTTGCTGAGTGGCAGAGGTTCTCGCAGACTGCTTTGCCGAGAATGTGGCCGCCTGCTTCGAGGACGCGGGTCGTGACTGTGGCGTCTAGATTCGGTACGTGGCCTTGGACAAATTCGGTTCCCATGAGCATCGGAACGTCTTTGACTGCGATCATGTCCTTGAGTGCAATGGTTTTTCCCGCGAGAATGCCATTGTTGGGTTGCGTGTCTTTGATACTGCATCGCCAGGCCCACGCGTTGAGAGCATTCTCCGAGGTATTATTATTATTATCATTATTGCCTGGCTGGTACACTTTGGTTCGGGGAAATCGGACGAGGTCAACGGCAGGTATGTAATCTATTAATCCAATCCACTCATCAGTCAGTTGATGTTTTCTCATATGTGCCCAGGGACTGGAATGGAACTAACTTACCGTCCATTGCCATGATCTCCTGGCATCCCTCATCGAACACAGCAAGCAGTTTGGTATAATCCTCCTTTTCCTCGTCTTTGATCCGTACACCCAGTCTATTGCATACTTCATCCAGCACCGCCGTCGTAATGGTCGTCCCAGCCTTGGGATCTACGGACAACACAGACATGATGGACAGCCAGCTTCACTCTAGTCTGCGTGTAGATGGGATATGCGGCGGCTGATTTGACTCTTTCAACTTTTTCTTGCATGTGCTGTGCTCGAGCAATGGCATGTCCAGATCCATGACATTCCTACTCCTCCTGGCCGACATGGCGGCGTTGGAGCTCTTATCGGCTCGCCTATGGCTGCCTGCAATATAGGCCAAGTGCAGTACATGTACCTATCAAGGGAAGTGATGCAACGTTTTGTCGCTGTGAGTTGCCTGAGGAACCAACTTGGACGCTGGAGCTCTCCCTAGCCAAGACACGCTGGTCCGAGCTCTTCTTCTCTCGATAGGCGGTCCCCTTCCCATTAACCTCTCACCACAGCAAGCTACTGTAGTACGCGGCATCTTGCCCGACTCCGGACAATCTCTCTCTCGATAGGCCTTCTCATATTCAGAATGCTCTCGGACGCAGGTAGATATGCAGAGCATTATAGGTACATAATATTATGAATCCATCCCATACAATTCCATCTCAAAAGATTTCCTTCCATTTTTCACCCGATTGATCGATCTACAGAGAAATAAAATAAAAAATATCAAGAAAACCATGGTCACCAACATCCAATCGCAATACCAACTCCCTCGAGATTTCCAAGGCTTCGGCGCCGCCTCCCACGACTGCAAATGGCCCAACGGCGCTCGCATCGCCGTCTCCTTCGTCCTCAACTACGAAGAAGGCGGCGAGCGTAGTATCCTCGAGGGAGACGCACACAGCGAGCCCTACCTCTGGGAAAAAGGCAGTTCGGGAGGTCACCGAGAAGGCGCACGCTACCTCAACGCCGAACAAGACTTTGAGTACGGATCTCGCGTCGGAGTGTGGCGTTTAATGCGTCTGTTTGCGGAATTTGATTGGAAAATTACCGTGTATGCGGTGGCGAGGGCGATGCAGTTGAATCCGGAGTTTGGGAAATATTGTGTGCAAACGGGACATGAAATTGCGAATCATGGGATGCGATGGTTGGATTTTCATGAATTGGATCCCGAACAGGATAAACACTATGTCAAGGATTCGCAACGCTTGTTGTATGAAGTCACGGGCGAGTTTCCTGTCGGCGTGTATTTTGGAAGGTCTACTGCGAACACGCCGGGAAGATTGGCGGAAGACTTCAAGGAGATGCACAAGGAACTTGGCACGCCCAAGCTGCTGTATAGCTCCGAGTGCTATAATGATGATGTGCCGTATTGGGTCGATTTACCGTATGAGGAGGATTTGCCAGACGAGGAAAAGGAAGGTATGCTGCTCGTGGTAAGTGTCGACTACTCCCGCATGAGTAAACTCCCCCCCAAAGATTCCATGACTGTGTCCATCTCTCTCCCTCCCTCCCTCCCTCCCTCCCTCTCCCTCTCTGACGCCAAGATACAAAACACACAACAAACACTACACTATTCGCTAAAAGAAAAGTATTGAAAAACAAAAAAACAGCCTTACAACTACGATTGCAATGACGGCAAATTCCACATGGCGCCAGGCTTCACCTCCAGCGCCGGCCAACTCTACGAGCAGTACTTGAAATCGACCTTCGACATGCTCTATCGCGAAGGAGGCAAAATGATGAATATTCCCTTGCACTCACGCATCACAGGGAAAGCGGGCAGAGCAGAGGCGTTGCGAAATTTTATGCGCTATATTTCGGACAAGGAGGGCGTCTGGGTGACGACTAGGCGGTCGATTGCGAATCATTATCGGGCGACGTTTCCGTATAAGCCGGGTTCCCGAGCAGGTGGTGGCGCGTGAGCGGAAGATAAGAGGAGGTATAGGATGATCGCGGCTAGAGTGAGGGTGCTTCTTCTCTGTACATATCGTGGCACTACGGCTCGTGGGACAGTGGTCGTCGGATCAACTTGCTTCCCTGTTCATCTCTCTATACTCGGGCCTGTGCCGGATCTACACTCGTTCTACAGTTAACGCAAGGGAAGAGAGTACAGTTGCATCAGATGTGCGTTTCATCCAGTCTATGTTCACAAGTGGTACAACACACGATACGGCGAGCCGCGTCTCCCCTGAGTCTGGGCCTACTCGTCCTTGCCCTTGGGCGGTGATTGCACGAGACCCTTTCCTTTGTAATCCTCGCCGCCAATAAAAGTGATTGGCTCGATTTTGTTTTCCTGCAAAGAGAATCATGTCATCAGCACTTGACTCGGTGTTTCTGCGTCTCCAAAGCTAACGTGGAGCTCAATTCACGCATGTCCGGTATGCTTACCTTGAAGTACTCGTTCGAGGCCTCCTGCCATTCCTTGTTCAAAGTACTTGGCTTTCCACGTGCAAAGTGTCGAGAGAAGCCAAAGATGGCAGCAGCAGCGAGGACACCGACGACAGTGTAGGCAAAAACCTTTGTGTTCTCGCCAGGAGGAGTCTGCGCACGAGGTCCGTGTGGTCCGAAAGCGATCCAGTATGCTGCACATTGCCCCGTCAGTCATCTGTCTGTATGCCCATCTGATCCCCCGGTCCAATGCCCGTGGCAGCCATATACCGCGGATCTTGCTGTGCCGACCTTTTCCCCAGTGCTATTCCAACCACCAGCACTTGTACGTCTAGCTGCAATATACGCGCCGGCAGAGCCAGCATGAGTTGTATTAGAAGAGGATCACATACCGGCCTTCTTTTCCTGTACCGTGAGCTCATTCCAGTCCACCTTCATACGGTCTCGCAGCGCCATCCAGAGATCGGCCTGCTCTTGTGGTGGCATGGCCTCCCATCGCTTCTCAATGTTGGCCAAAGTCGGGTTAGAAATAGCGTGCGCACATCGCACTTGCTGGAGGGTGTGATTGCGCGCGGAGGACAGACTGGTCAGGGATTGACGGAGAAGAGGTGTTGTTCGGAGCATTGCGGCGGCGGATGACGGGGCGGAGCGCGGGAGCGAGTCGACGAGAGGGAGAGTGTCTTCCAGGGGTGGTGGCTGTACCCAGGGGCGTGTGGGAGGTTGGTGGGTGTGCTATCGTCGAGCAGACGTGCAGTTGGGTTGAGTGCTGATGATCGAGGTTCAACTTTCATCGCAGCGCAGCCGAGATGCTGCTCAATGGCTTGGCAGATTTAGCAGCTCGGGCTCCGGCTCTTTCCGCCTCGTCGTCGACGAGTGACGTGCAAGGCATTTTACCAATACATGTCATGAGTCGAGGTAGTGACCACCTAACTACTGTATGCTGTCTCAGACTCGTCACGACATCTCCTTCACTACCTACATGGACACGCCAAGAATGATATCGCGAGCCAGAAAGGGAATGTGATGGATCTACATGTGCTGGAGCAGACAGGCCTCTGGAACGATACGTCCAATCGCACCATCACTGGCTCATCAAAGCACGAGACAGATCGGGACATGTCTGGTGGCCTGGGCAATGGGGACAATGCGCTGCGAAAGACACCTTTCGAGGCATGAGTCCGAATCGGCTGCTTGGAGTCGAAAGCAAGCAAGCGGGAGCATGGAAGAGCTTCTGTCCAGCGTCTACAATCGTTGGCCATGTTGCCCCGCCACGACTCGCACCCAGTTCCCCGTCAGCTCCAAACTACTCGCTTTCAAGACCACGAAGATCGAACGCACGCAACTGAGATGCACGGACACTCTGGACCATTGGAACGGGGCGGCGCCGGGTGACGCAACTGAGTTCTGATATATCTCATATATAAGTATATATATATGGCGGTCCACAAGAGCGACAAGACTATCTCCACATTCGCCATGAGACGACATCTGAAGTGCAGCTTGATAGATCTGGAATCTGGAAGCTAGCGGTGTTCAATTATGGCACCCAGCAATCAAACACCCCGAGTACGCCACTCATACCATCCTCCTTTAGGATCTCCCTATAAGGAGAACCATGAACCGGCACTCATTCAATGAGATATCTCCAGTTCGCACGATGGTCGGCCGCTTCGGGTCTATGTCTGAGTTGAGAATGCCTGTAATGTTAAGGTTCAGGGGAGCATCGGGTTGGCAGACATGGATGTCAGGACATGAAACAGAAGCCCTGTGAACCGTAGACCAACATCGAACTCTCAGGAGTACGTTCGGGATCCAGCCCTGGGAAGTTATGCATGCCTCTGCCGCCGGCGGGCTCTCTCCGCTGAGCCTACTCTTTGCAAACGATTATGGCTACCCTGTGCCTCGTCCCTCATGCCGTCTCTGAGCTGCAGATCTGGACGGAACCATCATCAGCGCGATCTCGCAAGTTAGTACCTGGGGTATGCAATCTCACCGCGTCAACCTGCCCTCTGGCCCCCAAGGACACAGCAAGGCATGTGCATCACATTTTCGCAGTTTCCGAGACCGTAGCAGAATGGTGCGACTTCGACTCTGATGGACGCAACTCTTTAAGTGGTACAAAGTGCTAAATTGGACCATCAGCCCAGTTCCTCAGTTGTGACCCGAGAGCTTTTGCCGCGTACCTCCGTATCAGTGCTCTTTCCGACATCCTGAGAAATGGCGATGGTGCCTGTCTCGCTGCTTAGTGTCCTACTCAAATCGCTCGGCTGCAGAGACCTCATCCAAAAAGACGTACGACCAGATAATTGGGTCGTGCTGACGCCAGTGGCAGAGGCCGAGCCTTGCGTGCTTCCTATCAATCTCGGCGAGAAGCGACGCTGCTGGGGTGTTAGCTATCCTTCTGCAATTTCGTCTGTTCGTCGGTTCTCAATAGGATAGGGCGACTCACGATCACCTGGCGAATCGCGGGCATGCAAGCGCACACGATCGAAAGCTGGAGTTCCAGCTTGGACTAGACGTCTGTTAGATCCATTTCGAAGTTTGGCTCTATCCAGTGGTGAAAGACTTACCCAGAGTCCTGGTTCGACTCTAACATAAGTGAAGTTGCCGTTCTTTCCATAGCCAACAATGGCACGCAGACGCAGGATACTAGTGATGGTGACAAAGAAACCCATTCCGAACATGAGCATCACCAGGAGCTTCTTCCGGGTATTGAGATTCATCTTCCATAGCTGGGCTATTGGTAGCCCAAGTACCAGGAAGTCGAGAAAGATGTTGATGATGGCACTGTTGCACGTGTCAATTGCCACCGCCAGGACGAATCATGTGGAGTGAACATACGCAGACCAGACTATGGGATTGATGGGCAGGCACGTTCCCTCGTGCTCTCCATCCCACTGAGTCCTATCAAATGTCAGCAATCTCTCAGCGATCCCGTTGTGCAACTCATCTGCTTACCAGGTGTACGACATTGGCCGACATTGGCACATCACCACAATGAAGTAGCAGATGACGTACATCACGTTCATCCCAATTACGATATAGGTGATTTGCCGGAATTTATCAGAGGAGAAGAAGCGCAAGTAGGTTAACAGGAGTGAAATCTTCACCAGTCCGAGTCCGAACACGTAGATGATTTCGTCCGCCCACATCAACTAAGAGGCAACAAGATCAGCTAGCACCACGCAATGCTCGCGAGAGCCCACCTACCTTTACCATAGGGCTGAGGTTCCGAAAGGGAACTGTCCAGACATCTCTTCCGCTGCCCCGGTGGTCAGCATGATAGCGGCATGCAATGACGGGATTCAACTTACTATCCAAGCCGTGTCACTGGAAGATTTTGTTAGCATGATGCTGTTGAAAAGACCATGGAACTTGATACGCACATGGCACTGAGATGATGCTAAACCCGATCACGAAGAGCAGGGAGATGGTTACCGCAGCGTCGTCCCACCACAGCTCATGCGAGATCACTGGATCGCCTCCGATCTGTATGTGTATCTTGGAAATCATCCGGACACCCCACGCCACAATAGCAAAGATGACACCTCCTACGCCAGAGCCATAGGCCAGGTCAGACTTATCGCGGATCGGTTGTTCGCAGATGGTGTCTGAGATGTTCTTCGTGGCTGGAGACTATGTCAGTATACCCGTTATCAGATTCCGGCAAGGTAGGACTGACAGAGGGTCTGCTTGACTGTGCAGCTGCCCGCCATGCACATGGCCACTTCACCAGATATGGTGGTATTGCTGCAGATGCAAGGCGTGTCATCGAATGAGCAGGGCGAAGCCGCGACTGCTTCTTCAATGCAGACCAACTTGAGTAGTAGTTAGAGATGCTGTCGACACGCAATGCCTGATACGTCGTCCATACGCACCCCGCACTTTGGCATGGTTGCCAATAACTTGAGAGCAGCCGCCTTCTTTGCCTGTGGATCGACCAATTCCTGCGAGGCAGATCCATCACCAGCAGCAAGAGCCTCTGCATATCGGATTGTGAGCTCTGATGGAGTCGCTGCCGATAGCATGACTCCACCCAGCAAGCCGATCAAAGTCCAAAAGGGCCGCATCGTGCACGTCTGCGCGGTTCCACAGACGTCGTAAGGTCAATCAACGTGGTATCGGTCTTAGAGGAGGCGTTGGGTGCGAGGTGGACAGAATGGACCAGGCAGTCAACAGGAAGAGGCGTCACAGATGGCGTCGTGGAGGATGTAATACGATGGGCGGGGGTAGGAGAAGGATGGCTGTTTTTGTGTCTCAGGAGCAGCAGCAACATATGGTTGCCATTGATGAGATAGAGGAGAGGCTGTAGCTCTCTTGGCTTTCAACAATGATGAGCATGTTGAGAAACCCGGCACAAGTGGGACGAACATGTTGTCTAGCCCCCTGGAAAGCTCCCCATGCTGGACAGTGGACACTGTGATAAAGCCGTCGATGCTCAGTTATACTGGTACGAAACCTTATACTTCTCTCTCTCTCACACTCTCCCTCTCTCTTACACGCACACACACACACTAAGAGATCGACAGTGAGCACAATTCCACCCCAACATCCTATGCAATCTGCTAGTAGAGGGATCCTTGCGATTCAAAAAGGCGATGTCGGCAAAAAAGTGAAACTTATTCTTTGGTGCTTGGGAGCCTGAGGGTTCATTGGCAGCCTAGCAGAACAAGAAAGCAAGCGGCTGCGGGGGCCACATCCTTGGGCCGCAGCTACCGGCCTACTGGAAATAGTACGTATAAGTGTACGTATAGTTCGTAGTGATTACTAGAGACTCGAGAAAGTGGAGAGAGAGAGCCCAACAAGAATATCACAACAAACATGGCATGCCAGGCATGGTGGTAGGGTGCCTTTACAACAACTTCGCAAGGCAATCATGGTCCCCCTATTTAATGATTACCTTATGATTATTAATACCGACATTGACTCTCCGTATCAAACCTACACTCTCGCTGCTGTCAAAGTCTTTTCTCTTGCCCGTCGTTTCTTGCTTTCTTTCTTTCCCTCTTTCTCCAAGCCGGCAAACACTTCGGAAAAACAGCTTCTTCGATCCGCGATACGCTCGTTCGTAATGATCGCCGCCGCAGTCTTTATCATATCCACACACACACACACACACACCAAGAAGACTTGGCCACTGTCGTCTGGGATATCTAGTATTAGGACAGTCGCTTGCATGTGACAGGAAGTTGAAGAAAGAAGAAGAATAGGCGATCCCAGCAAGGATTCCAATGTGTGCCGCCAAGTGCATAATCAAAGAAAAGCTAAAATAGGGCGCTCAATCGCTCAACTTGGCGGGCTCCGTCAGGAACAGCCGAGATGGAGTTCGTTGCCTCATTTTTTTTTATTCCAGCGATAAGACTAAGAGGGAATTAAGTGAGTGATGAACGACGTGATTGTTCGATTCGCAATCCCATATCTTCGCCGGCCGATAACAACAACAATAAACAAACTAACGAACGAACGAACGAACCAACAGATAAACAAACAGGTACATGTCCGATCGTAATGCATAGCTCTCCAAACCCTCTTCCGGGAAAAGGGTGATTACCTATTCGGAGGTAGGTAAGGAGAGAAAGAGGAGATCCGAGAAGGAGACTTTTTTTATTTCGGCTCTCATCGCGGACCTGGCAGTGCAAAGATCTCGCCAAGCAATGTACACTTGTACAGACAGACACAGTACTACAGTCCCTAGTAGTGAATAAAAATCCCCTTTCCATCTTTCCCTTTCCCCCCCAATTCCCCGCCCTGCGAACTGTGCACCCGAAAATTCAATTCCGACCCCCATTCACACACACACATACACACACACACACACACACACACACACAGAAAACACCCCCAAGGATCAAGCATCTCACTCACAAGGATCTCCCTAGAAACCCAACCCACAGAGCAAATCACCTCCCCCCCCCCTCCAAAAAAAAACAACAGACATGGACCGGCCTGGTTTTTCTTTTTTGTGCGGCGGAAGGAGTTTCCCCGAAAAACGAAGTGAACCACTCGCAAAGGTTGAAATTGTAAAGAAACCCACATACACATACCTCCTACATTGTATACGCATACGCACACACACGCACGCGCACGCGCACACACAGACAGACAGATGGACGGACAAGGGGAGTTAGGGACAACCCTGGGTCCTTGTCCTTTCTTCTCCCCCCCCCCCACCCATATCCATGGTCTCTCCTCTCTTTCTCTCTCTCAAGGTACGAATTCCGTTTGGTCCGAGTTACTGCCCCCCTAGCCCCCCCCCCCCCCCTCTCCAGGGGAACTCACTTTCACTGTCTACTGTCTACTGTTTCCACTATCTCTAGTACTACATCGTGCAGTAGCAGGCAGTTATGCAAAAGGGGGGTGGAAAGAGAAAAAAAAAAGTGTATGTGTGTGCATTGCCGACTTTCTCGCATTATTTTCCCTTCCCTAGCAAGGGGCGTCTTGGTCTTGGGAAGGGCCATGGCATGGCCACGCAGGGCATGGCATGCATGCATCATCATCGTTTCAATTCAACTTTCTTATTTTTTTTTTATACTTTTCCGCACGCTCTCTCTTCATCGCAGGGGGATGCCTAGCTAGTTTGGTAAGTTTGTACATATGTACCGTAGTTGCTTTATTAGGCTTTTTGGTTGGCTTGCTTACCTCGGGTTCTCGAGGCGATGTGATGATCATGGATGGGATGGGTTGGGATGGGTAATTGAATTTGAATTGAATGCTTGAATGCTTGAATTGATTCAATGAATGAATGATTTGGTTTTTTTCTCCTTTGATCTACTGTATCTCACTCACTTCATACACTCTTTTGTTATTGCTATTGTTATTGTTATTGATGTTGTTGTTGCATCATCACTAAATGGGGTAGGACAACAAAAACCGAAACCAAACCAAAAAAAACAACATGTTGTTACTACCGTCCACTCGTTTTTCCAGTCGCATTCTTTCGACCGTTTTGAGTCTTCTCGTCACATCAACCTTCTTTTGCCAACCTGGACTTGCTTTTCCCGACTTGGCCGGTCTGGTGAAGGAGAGACGGGGAGCGTCGCATGCGCATCATCTGCATCATGATGCTGTACCGATTGACAAGAGGGAGGCGGCGGGAGGAGGAGGAGCAGGAGAAGAAGAAGCAGCAGCAGCAGCGGCACGCGAACTGTATGCGCGACAATTGGGTGCGCTCACGGGACTTTTGGGGTCGACGGTTTCGGAACTTGGTGGGTGAAATTGCTATATGCTGTCTCTCTCTCTGTTGCGAGACAGAGATGCGACGTATCTGCGCATTTGGCAAGGCATTGCTGATGGAAACTCTCTCTTGTCTCTTAGGTACCACCAATGGCCTCAACGACTTGGGATTAGGAAGTTTAGTAGGCCCCATGGGGACGTTTCCTCTCGACACGTTTGAAAAATACCCTTGGGAACCGCCTGGACCAAGTACGTAACAAGACCAAACCAACCAACCAACAAACAACACACCCTCATCGCGTAGAGTGTACAGTGTGAAGATAGGGTACTGATACTCCCACTCCACCAGATGACCAAAGAGGACCTTGTCCCGCCGTCAACGCCATGGCAAACCATCACATCATCTCGCACACGGGCGTCGTGTCGACGTGGGAACTCCTTCGAGGCGCTGTGAATACTTTTAATTTGGGCTTTGATATGGCTTTGTTGACGGTTATTGCTGCTACGCTTTCTGGTGGTGATCCTGTGACGTGGACGTTGTCTATCGGTGGACCTGATCCTAGAGTCGAAGCTCCTCTGGGTGGTTTGTTGGGACTTTTGGGTGAGTTGTTTTTTTCTTTTCCTTTTTCTATTCTCTCTCTCTCCATCTCTCTTATGCTTTTCGGAAAATGAAAAGAAGGAAAGAAGAAAAAAAAAGTCGCTGATCCAATAGCGAAAATACAGGCCAACCTCAAGGCCTCGAACATACCCACAACCTCATCGAAGTCGACTCCTCCATGACTCGCAACGACATCTACGACACGGGAGACGCCTGGACCATGAACATCGACCTCTTCCGCCAATTCTACAACTCGGTCCCCGAAGGCGAACTCTTCACGCACGAAGCCATCGTCTCAGCCTCCTGCCTCCGATGGCACCAAACCGTCGCCTCGAGCCCCAACTTCTACTACGGCGCCGGAACAGGATATTTCCGCAATTTCGCCCAAATGGCATTGCTGTTATGGGGAAACCATTCCGATGGCACTCTCGACGGCCAATTGACGCATGAAATCGTCTACAGTCTCTACGGCGTCACCAGCGACCCGGAGCCCTTTACCTATCGCTTCGGCCACGAACGGATCCCCGATAATTGGTATCGCAGACCCGAACCCTTTGACATAGCAGGTCATCTCCAAGAATTACTGCAGTGGTTCGGCTGGTGTCCCGCGCTCGCCAGCATCGGAGGAAATCTCGGCCAAGTCAACACTTTTACACCTGTCGACGGCGACGATTTGGCGTCGGGGATTGGGAATGCGTCGAAATTGTTGGAGGGGAATAATTTCTTTTGCTTTATTTTGGAATTGCTCAAAGCGGGTTCGCCGTCGTTTACGAATGAAGTTTATTCTTCGTTGTTTGGCATTATTGGCGATTTGGGTTGTCCGCAGGCTGATGCGTTGGCGGGTGGTGCTGCTGCTGATGCTCCCGAGTATGTGTCTGATATGAAGAGTAAATATCCGGGAGCACAGGTTGGGTCGGCGTTTTAAGAGCAATTTTAATTTTTCTTTTTTTTTTGGAATGAGGATTCATCCATTCTCTTTTCATCTTCACAGCGCGGGTGCTTTGGAGGGAGAGGAGGGAAGGGAAGAGAAGAGAACTGCTCGCGAGCAACTCCAAGCAAGACCTTTTCTCTCATTCTGCTCTTTCACTTCAAATTAGAGTTTCTTGATCTTGAGCTGTATCAGTGAGTGATTCTCTAAGCGTACGCAAGCAGGCAGGCAGGTGGGCGGGCGGGCGTCTCGCGAGTAGGCAAAAAGCCGAATGGATACCTTATATCGGCATCTTCTTGAGATATGATGAAAGCAAATATACAACTTCTTCCACTTTTCTCGTACTTTTTTGGGATAAATTGTTATGAATCAAGAGATCAAGTCCTGCTCCAGAAAAATACGATGTTTTTTTTAAAAACATATGAGGTGTAGAGAGAGGCAAAAGTGCTCGGAATGATGAGGTAGGTAGGCTGACACCAATTCTTCGTTGTTTGAGCGTGGTGCTCGGAATGTGGCATAAAAGCACATACCGAATGCGGTGTCGCCGTGTCGGTGTGGATTGTTTCTACGCAGTCTATTGCAGTTATGTGGATTATCACTAAGGTATACGGGACTGTGCAGAATAGCAGTATCTGTATGCTACTTCTGACTCTTCGCTGTGTCTTGTTATACCAAACCTGCTATGGATTATAGGTGAGTGCCAAGGTTATGCTGTATACCTAATACGCACCATTGAAAAAGGGATTGTCCTAGCATTAGCGCAATACCTACAGGCTACTGCCTACAGTAGCAACTCGGCCAACTCCTCCTGCTGCTTTTGTTTTTAAGATTTTCTACGTGCAGCGGGTATTAACGACCATTCGAAATGTCCTGAGTCGTGGCCAGTTACACAACTGAACTTACTCCGCTCCATTTCTACGGTACGAGTCATGACAGCTACTTCAACCTCGGTCGGCTCTGTTTGTTGCATCTCAACCATAAAATTAATCAATAATCGCGACACCGCCAGTCCGCGTATGTGCATAAGTATAAATGGAGCCTCCCCTGACTCCCAAACTTCTGGTCCTCATTCCTCAATCCTCACTGCTCATACGAGATATCACTTTTAGGGATATGAGATAATAAGACGAAAACAGACTTGTTCAAAACTTTCCTTGTTCTTCATTTTCTACCACCTACCTTATCCCTGCTAATTGTTTTCCTGGCCCTGGCTAGGAAAGGAGCTACGCTTCGGGTCCGCATACTCGACCAATTTAAGTTCGGGCGGTCCATCTCATGTGAGAGAGAAGGAAAAAAAAAATTGATGGCGACTGCGAGTCTACTACATGTCTGGTTACGAGTGTCGACAGGAAGCACATGAGTGCTTGCACGCCTACTGAAACTGCTCAGCACAATGACGGGTCAGGACTCAATCACTAGCAGAAAGGGCTCCAACAATCGACCTAGTAGTGCCACTGCTTCGACTTCCAGTGCCCGACCTGCGCTTCAAGAGATTCCAAAGAACCCTGCCAAGTCGAATGCGAAAAAGAGGAGGATGCAAAGTTCCTGTAGAATACCGACTGCACCACGCGCGCTCATGCAGCCGGCATCCCACCCTTTGCCTGTATCTCTTCCTGCTTTGGATGCGAGCGACAGCGAGGAAGCACGAACGGGCAAAAAACGGAAGTGGGAAGATGAGGGCTCGGAACAATATGATTTTGGCCGGTCAATCAACGAAGTGCTGCGCGGCATGCAAGCAGCCGACAGAATGGCCAAAATGGAGCGAAGACGCGACCAACAGATTCGTGACTTCCAGTATGCCGTGGAAGAGCTGAGGCAGAGAAATGAAGAATTGCAGGCGAAGATGAGAGAATCGGAAGCGGAGATGGATGCCTACCGTGTCGATCTGCTCAAGGAAAGAGAGGAGACGACAGCCCTCGTACAAACAAGAAAGAAGACTCATATACGTCTGCTGAATGAATGGAGAGCTTACATGATTCGTTACAACAAGCTACTCGCGGAAAATGCGGAAAATGAAGTCACAGAATCGAGACAGCTCGAAACTCAGCGAGCTCTGGAAGCGAAGCTGCAGAAAAGCCAGGATCAGCTCAAGCAGCTGGAGTCGACGTCGCGAGCGGCAGAGACGAACTTGACGCTCCAAAACGAAAAACTCCAGACGCTCGTATCCGAGCTGGAACTCAAGAATGCCACGGCGCAGGCTAGGATAGATGAACAGGCTCAAGCCCGAGCTGCTATAGATGTTGAGCGGGAAACCGAGCGACAAGCCTCTTCGACGCGTGAAACGATGTTGATGAGACGAATCGATGAACTCATTAGGACCACCAAGAGCATGAGGGCCAATATCGCCAAAGAATGCAATACAGAGGATAGAGAAGCGGCACAAATGTCTCTCAAGGAAGATTACGAGCTACGCTTGCGGAAAGTAAAGGAGAGCGCGGATGAGCGCGTCAAGAAACTCCAAGAAGAGTTTCGAGAGATTTTGTCGTGCAGGACAGATCACACGCGAACCAATGCCGAGCCTGCTGGAAAGGGGTCAGATATACAGGTGGAAGCATCCCAACAGGAGCAGGATCCTCAGCTGAGCGCGGCACCTCGAGGCCCAGCCAAGTGGAAGCATAAACAACACACGACGAGCGACAAGAACGCCGATCGACTGCAGCTGCTGCACACCAAAGAGACGGAAATCACATCGCTGCAACGCGTAAACAAAAATCTCACGCTGCAAGTATCTGCAGCCTCGAAGCAAATTGCCGCCTATAGTGATCTCGCCCTCCGCAAAGACTTGCACATTGAGCAACA
Organism: Sphaerulina musiva SO2202; assembly: GCF_000320565.1. Classification (NCBI taxonomy): domain Eukaryota; kingdom Fungi; phylum Ascomycota; class Dothideomycetes; order Mycosphaerellales; family Mycosphaerellaceae; genus Sphaerulina; species Sphaerulina musiva. The sequence continues at coordinate 1,271,301 of NW_016017384.1, forward strand.
AATCCATACCTTGGCCGACCGCGACCTCGCGATACGGCATCTCCGATCCAGAAATATTGCCATGAAATGGCACATATCCGCCATCAAATCCCAACGAGCTGCAGCCCTCACCTCCCAGTCTACGACTCAATCCGAGTGCGAGACGCAATTTCGGGAAATAGAACGTTTACGAACGCTTCTGGAGACGAGTGAACTTGCTCAAATTCAAGCCGAGACTGCACAAGCTGCTCAAGATGTAGCGATGCGACAGCTCCGGTCTATAAATATTGCGATGAAATGGTATTTGGCAGCGATTAAATTCCAACGAGTTGCTGCTGCGGAGGCGGAGCGAGAATTACCTTTGGCTGTAGAGGATGAGATGCATACCCTACGTTCGACGAGTACGACTAGTACTACTCCTCCCCCTCCTTCAGCACCACTACTACTATCATCATCATCAACAACACAAACCGCCCCTCCAAAATCTCCTCCTCCAACAACCCCCAACGAACTCGCTGCGCAGAAAAATTCTTCTACGTGTCAAGACCATGAAAAGTGCGCTGTGGAGAAGAAATGGTTGGATGAGAGATATCATGAAACGTGGATTTCGAATCGGGGGTTGGTGGAGATGGTGGAGAAATTGCGGGCTGAGATGGCGGGGATGAGGACGACTTGTGGTTGTTGGAAGTAGTAGGACGAGGAAGAGGAGGGAGGGGAGGATTCATATGGGTATGCTGCATACCTTATGTATAAAAATTACTGTGCCTAGGTGGCTGGCTGGCTGGCTGGCTGGCTGGTCTTACTATCATTCACTAAAGGGTGACTTTGTCGTTAAAAGATAGAAAGGTAGACGAAGAAGAACTAACAGATGAATGAAATACACGACGAATAAATGAATCAATAGGTAGTGAGTACCTCCCTCATATTTCTTCCCTTCCCTTCCTTATCCCAACCTACCTACCTACCTCTACCTACATAGGTACCAGGTATACACATACAATGACCCTTCTACCCGTCTACCCTACAAAAACGACCTCAACATCCCCGTCCCATCATGACAACCCACATATTCAAAAAACTGCTGTTCAGGCTTCAACACCATGACCTCATGAAACAATCTCAACGACACCTGATTCTGCAACTCGGCCGCATAAGACAAAAATCTCGCAAAAATGTCCAAGTGTGTACGATGTTGTTTACTCCAGCCTTCGAGAGATGTGAGATCGTCAAAGTAGGCGAGGCCGAATGTTCGGTCTGTTGTTGTTGTTGTTGTTGTTGTTGTTGTCGTACATGTAGTTGTAGTTGTAGTGGTGGTGGTGTTGTTATGAGGGGTTGTTATTGATGATGATGGATTTTTAAGAGTACAAGTCATGAATCGATTACTGATACAACCGACTTCGGATCCGTGGTCGCGGAGAAATGTCATGCCTTTGGTGAGTACGGGATGCATGGTGTCGAGGTAGAGGCTTCTTTCGTGAGGGGTGGTGTTGGACCAGTCTTGGCCGCTGCGGATCATGGCGAGGTTGGGACGACCGGGGATGTGGATGCGTTGGCTTCGGGTGTCGACGATTTTCTGCTTCTTGTCCGCGAGTTCGGGAGAGGAGGAAGAGTTGTTGTTGTTGGGGAAGGCCTTTTCTCCGATCAGAGGGTCGGTTTGAGCGGCGGCCATGCGGTCTCTCATGGATCCCCCTGGATGGAAGGAGCAGTCAGCACACAAATTATTTTCTTTCTCCTTGGTGAGGGGATTTCTCTCCCAATGTGCTCGAGTGAGTGAGAAAGAGGAATCAACGACAGGACAGAAGCCACCCATCTGACTTACAGTAGACATGCTGCTGCATCTCTCCCGAGACACCCACGCGCATATTCGCAGCTCCCTCGGGGACAGCGTTATCCGAAAAGACCGTCTCGAAGCGATCCATCGACGGCAAGAAGACTTCCAGAAACCAACCACGATCGGGAGTGACTTGCAAATCTGCCCACCACTTTGCAAACCCACTGTCTAATCTCCAACGATCGTAGTCGGCCTTGTTTTGCCAGTAGGGAATTACGACTTCGTTTTGGAACCCGCGATTATCGGTGACTGCAGCTGCTTCCCAGTACTTCGGTCTGGAGCTCTCGGGCGAGTTTGCCACAAAATCGACCAGTTTCTGATAATCCGTTCCTTGAGGGTCGATGGGAGTCTCGTGCTGAACGCCGATAATGGCCATGACCAGATCTTTCGCTTCTTTGGGAAATCGTGCGGTATACGCTGGAAAAGGTGGCATGTAATTCGCGGGCGTCTTGGCGGGAATTGTACGCGTGGTTTGGAGATGAATGGGAATGGCATTCTCCAGCACCCGTGTCTCTGCCATTGTTATTTTTTTTTTTCTCTGCTTTGCTTTACTTCACTTCAAATTGCTTCACTTCGCTTTGTTTACTTCACTTTGCCTCTGGCTGCACGGATGAAGGGATACCGCAGCGCTAGGGCTCGCCTTTGATCGTCTGTCCATTCTTATTAGCATTGCCGCGGCTCCCATTCGTTCAGGATAGCGGAAGATGTTCCGAGCCCTAAACAGTGCGAGGCAGTCGACTCGGCAGCGCCGGTAAAGTCAGTCTGGCGGTCGAGCAGCGGTGCAGTGGTGGCAAAGATATGCCATTGGAAGCGGCGGCGGTGGTTACGGTCATTTTATCGACAGTCGACTCGGCAGTCCACGCTCTTATCTACCCAATGACAACGGTATACCACGGCTTGAACCCTAGATGATTAGCGTTCCATGTGCACTGGCGCGTGGCGAGGCCGAAGACCTGGGAATAACGAGGGAAATATGCCTTTTCGAGGCACAAGTGAGGTCTCGGTCCGGGGCTCTTATCATCCTTTGCCCCACCACAGACGGAATTCCGACCGCACCAAAGTTGGGGCATGCTGGAACATCATCTCGTTGTACAGGGGTTGAGACAATGGCCTCCATCCACATATAGTCGCATGTGCGCTGAAGACACTGCTGGACACGATCACGCAGTGGACTTCAAAGTTCCGCAACGGCTTCCAGACGCTCAACCAATTTTTGAAATTTCCAATCACCCATACAGCATTTCTACCAATGGGCTCCACAACACCGGCCACTGTCCGCGTTGCGGTATGACCATGATCTCGTCATCAGAGAGAGAGGGTGCTTTCCGCTGATGAATGAACAAGGTCACGCAACACGAGCCAGTCTGGCTAGACCTTCAAGCCACAATCGATAAGACAGTCGAGATCATCAAGGAGGCAGCGGCAGAAGGTGCAAAGCTGGTGACATTCCCAGAATGTTGGGTGCCCGGCTACCCAGCGTGGGTAAGAAATGTGACCCCATCAAGAGGACGATAGGCTATTGCTCACTGCTGACTCTTCGCCCTAAAGATCTGGAGCCGACCGGTGGACTTTGACCTGGGCGTGAAGTATGTCCAGAATTGTCTGAAGGTCCAAAGTCCAGAGATGCAGCGCATTCGTGATGCCGCCGCCGAGAGTCAGATTAACGTAGCCTTGGGCTTCTCGGAGCGAGATGGAGATTCCCTATATATTGCACAAGCCTTAATCGACGAATCTGGCGAGTTGAAGATGACCAGACGAAAGATGAAACCCACCCATATGGAAAGGACAGTCTTCGGTGTAAGTCTCCGGCCGCGGCAAAGCCATGTCCAGTATCTCCGCTAACCTTCGATCATTCACAGGACGCAACGGGAGGAAGCTCCTGCTTGTCGAAAGTTGTTGACATTCCGGAAGTCGGGCGAGTAGGAGGACTCTCGTGCTGGGAGCACATTCAGCCGCTACTCAAGTACTACACATTCGCCCAGAATGAGCAAATCCATGTCGGAGCCTGGCCACCTCTTGACGGCTTCATTGAGGGCAGCCCAGGCTTCTACAGCATGTCGATCGAGGGCTGCCGGAATGCATCGCAAGCGTATGCTATAGAATCACAAGCATTCGTGATTCACTGCACCACCGTCTTGACCGAAGCAGGCATTCAAGCTATGCAGACAGCTGGAGCTCCGATTATGGGACACTCAATCCAGGGAAGCTCTTGTGTGATCGGTCCAGACGGTCGTATCTTGAGCAAGATGGACAACCCCAACGAGAAGCTCATCATTGCCGATCTGGATCTCAATCTGATCACCAAGACGAAGACCTTTGCCGATGCTTCTGGTCATTACTCCAGGCCGGATTTGATGTGGCTTGGTGTTGACGAGAAGACCAAACTCGTGATACGCGACGCATGAGGCGTGTAGGGGTGGAATATCATAGCTGCGATCAGGCTACCAGCTGTGTGCATAGGTAGCGGGTCCGTCACATGTATTTACCGTTCTCTCTCTTTTCTCGCTACGAACCGTATGAGACGCCGTGATGCGATCGGGGTTCTCTTTCAATAATACCATGTACTCAGGAGTGCCTTCAGTTCTTGTGCGCGTGAACACTGCTATTCCCGACTCTGTCGATGTTGAAGTTGCAACTGATATTTGTTGCAGACAGAAGAGGTTGCTTCCCAAACGCTTATCCCAGCGACGATCATCACGTCCCGATGATTACCCGACTCTGCTCCGTCACGATAGCGACCACGCTGGTCATATTGAGTTCTAAGCCACTGTAAAATAGAAGAAGAAGTACGAAGCGCAAAGCTGGTGGCCGTGAGCGACCGCCTGACTGTAATTACAGCGTGTAATGCGTTCATGGCACATGTAACTCGTTCGTGGTACACGTTATATAAAGGAGAGCAGATGCATTCCCATCGTTCGCCCATGCAATAATACAATGCAGCAGAACTCAAGCACAAACACTTCCTTTAGACGATTAGATTTTGTACACGATCCCTCCACTCAACATGATCTTGTTGCGTCTGTTGAGGTCTTCTAGTGCCTTCTGCGCCTCGTCATCCTCGAAGCGAGCCTCACCACTCCTTAATCGGGCGTTGACTGCAGCAATCAACGGCTCGACATCTGCAGCATCATTTGCGAATAGAGGTCCATCAATGAGCTGACCAAGAGCAGTTTGAAACGCCTGCACACGCTGAGCGGAAATTGGTGCCGTGGTTGTTTCTTCCTCCTCGTCTTCCTCTTCTTGCGTCTGCTGGGACTCATCTTGGAGCAGCTGAGATGCAGGCAATGATGATGCCATACTCGCCTGAGAATTGGTCGCGCCATTCGTCTGTGTGGTATGTCCTGTGCGGCGCGGAGTGGACGTGTACAAGTCTTCCTCGCCTTCCTCCTCTGCACCACCGTGCGCGGCTGCACTGCCATTTGTGCCGTTTGTACTTCTTGTGCTCCGCCCTGCAGTACGTGTGCGTGTTGACCCGCTGGCTCTCGGGCGAAGATTCGTGGCATCATCATCGTCGCTGCTGTCGGAGTCGTCCGTTGACATGGCATCTGGGTCTGGGGATCGTCTGGCACGCTTCCGTCGCTTGCGCTCGTCCTCCACAACTTCTTTGAACAAAGCAAACCGTAAAATGCTCTCTGCCACCTCGGCATCCTTCTCTTCAACTCTGTTCGAAAGTCGTGACTTTGCATGAGCAGTAGCCAAACGAATCAGCGTTTCCAATGTACGCGCAGTCATAGGTGAAGTTTTGCGCTGGTTGCCCTCCATCTCATCGTTCCGAAGCGCGCTATAAGTGGCGACAATGTGATCCGCAGCTCCCTTGGTCAAGATGGGCTTGATACGTGACTTGGCGTACTGAATGTACTTCTTGATGAAAGGAATACTCAAAACTTCACGTCGTTGGTTCGCACCGCGACCTCGCGTGATCGTCACGCCACTGTGTACCATTGCATCGAACTTTTCGTAGGGCGTGGTGGTCTTGTTTGTCGTATCGCCTTCTTCTTCAAGACCAACGCCCAGTGTCTGGGTCTGCTGCTCGCGTACTGGAGCGCCTTCCTCCGTTCCAGGTTGACGATATCGGTGCATACGCAGAACGTGCTCAGAAATCTGGCGATCACGAACATCTTCTATGTCATCAGTGACTACGAAGAGCAGATCAAATCGCGAGAGCAAGGAGTCCGGCAGAGCAATGTTCTTGTGTGGGTCCTTATGCGTATCGTATTGGCCGTAGATGGGATTGGCTGCCGCAATGACTGAGCATCGGGCGTTGAGTGAGGTATGAATGCCTGCCTTTGCAATTGTGACAGTTTGCTGCTCCATAACCTCGTGAATGGCGACACGGTCGACATCGGACATCTTGTCGAATTCGTCGATACAGACCACACCACGATCGCCAAGCACCATCGCACCAGCTTCGAGACGGCGCTCCCCAGTCTCTTTGTCAGACGTAACCGCTGCTGTGAGACCGACACCAGATGACCCGCGACCGGTTGTAGCAATCGCCAGAGGAGCAGTGTTCAGCACGAACCGGAGCAGCTGAGATTTCGCAGTTGAAGGATCGCCAACCATGAGTATGTTGATGTCACCACGGAGATGAGTTCCATTATCCAGATTCTTCTCCATGCCACCCAGGAGCATGAGCAAAATTGCCTTCTTGATATGATCGTGGCCATAGATACTGGGTGCTAGTGACTGCGAGAGCAGATCGAACAACCTTCGCCCTTTCGCAATCTTATTGATGTTCCTGATGTCGCCATCTGTGATGACCTGCTGCGCAATTCCACCTCCCGACTTCGATGACAGCAAAATCACATTGTTCGCCAGGATGAGCGTCTTGAACGTGGAACTGCCCTGGCCAGCGTTACGATTGCCCAAAGATCGGTAGATGCCGACTAATTGTATTCTGTCGCCGGGTTTTACTCTGTCCACCATATCATCGTCCATGATCACGTCCACTCCACGAGGCAGCTGCCCAGCAGGCGCCCTCTCTGGCATCTCTTGAATCGAAATGGTCTGGTGATCTCTGTATGTGCAGTACCCGTATTCTGTAACCAGCGGATTTCCCTCGCCATCTTCTGTAGGGTAGACACTCGTGCTTGCAGCTCCATTGGCAGTCATTGTCTGATCTCGGTATTCGCGGAAATGAAAAGTCGACTTCCTCTCGTTCCAGTGCACGCTCTTGATGACCTTGGGCCGCACAAGCGAGCATTTTGTGACGATGCCCTCTAGAGATACCATGTGGTTCAGGTAGTGCGACGATAGCGTGCGCGGGTTGCAGGCGTACTCTCCAAAACTGCCCACATAGGCGCAGTAGTACATAGCCTCTTCATCTACCTGCTGCGTTGCTCGATTGCGTAGGGTCTGCACGATGTTGAAGAGCGCGCGATCGAAGGCTTGTGACCAGTCAAACGGCTGGTTCAGGAGGCCATCTGCGATTTCTCTGTTATGTTGTCGAATTTCATCAATGCTGACTGTGAGTCGTCGTAGCCCGCGGTTGAGCATCAACAAGATGTCTGCCTGATAACTCCGCGCTCTCTGGTCCTCTGCTGCAAGTCAGCGCGTGCACAGAGTGCTTCGTCGACTTCCTTCTTACGCGGATCGAGGAACTCCTCTGCAGCTCGTATGCGATCGCGAACCGCCTCATCGCGGAGCTGTATTCCATCCATAATAGGCGAGTGCTTTGGAAAGAGCGGCGAAGAGTGTACGATACGTCGCCGGTGTGTGATGTGGGTGTGTATATGTGTGTGGGGTGGTGTTCGAAGAAATGCGAGCGCGGCATACAGTAGTAGAACGCGAAACGCGCCAAACACACGTCGCAGCGCGTCAAAGTGCAGGCTGCATTACGGTACATAAGTCCTCCCGAGCGCACTTGTGCCTCCTAGAATACATGGAGGTACTTCTTAATACCATGCCACATCATTTCACTATTGCTTCCGTGCCTCATAATTACCACTGTCACTTTCACCGAACGTATTTAGGGAATTGACAACGCAAGATCCAGTTTTCATTCATTACCTGTTAGAAGGACTGGAAATGCTTGGCAGAGCTAGAGGCCTCGGTAGTGTAGAACTGAGTTCCTCTCCGCTCCCTCCTCCTCTTCCTCCTTGCCTCCCTCTCTCACCCTCCAGCAAAGACGGTAAGAGGCACGAGAAGATGCAGTACGAGATTGAGGTCGAAAACGATACGACTGAAATTATCTCAAATGACCATACAGGGCCACGAAGCATCCACTCCCGAAAAAGAAGCCCTCCCAAACGCCTTCCATCATTACCTGGTATATTTTCGTTCTCTCTCTCTTAAAGACCACCACAAGCATCTCGTAGTCATAACGTGCATGTCAAGTCATTCTGATGCAACCACTCCAGCTCCGAACGGATACCTTCTTGGATCTCTGCCCTGCGAATTGCTCTCAACCTATCCTTCTCCGCCTGCTGAGGATCGACAGATTTGTTGTTTTTATTGGGAAGTGAAGCAAAAACCCCAGTTCGTTGACTATAGGCACTCGAAGCCCTGCTGCTGAGCTGGCGCCTGGAGAGCTTATCAGTCTGGGGCTCGTAGTCCGAGAAGGTGGAGAGGATAACGTACGCCGCGTGACCGTAGACGAGGCCGAGAGGAACGGCTGCAATGCTACCCAAAACAACGAAACCACGGACTGCGGACATTCTGTGGCTGTTGTCTATTCGGTTGGGGGGCTTATTGACTGGTGCTGCTGCTGCTGCTGCTGATGGGCCGGTGTTGCTTTGTGTTCAGATAGTAGAAATGTACACTGGGTCGGCTTGTCTGTAGTGCTTTCTCGACGATGCTGCAGTAGTAGTCGAGGCGGGAGTAGTAGTGCTGATTGGTATTGATTGCTGCTGGTCGAGGTGTTGAAGGTGCAATAGTAGATGTTTTTCTGCTTTGGATCATGATCACGGATTGGAAGATTGCAAGCTGGTTGTTATATGATTGAGAGTGGTGGTATGATATCAGACGACACGTTAACATATGCATATCGTGCTGTATATGAGCTGCAGCTCAATGTCAACCCTTTGTCACGCTGGCACGCAAGATGTCACGGTAGCGCTGTACCCGGAAAGCGATGTCAGGAGAGCTGGTGAACGTATGGTGTGATCTCCTGTCCATTCCCGCACAGTCTCTTGGGTGGAGAGATCGCCCACTCACCTGTGAAGGCTGCAATCGGCAGTGTCCGATGAGTATTCGGAGCTGAAGCCGGTGTGTGGCGTGATGTGTCGGGCAACCTGTCTCCAGACTCTTGAAGGACTCATCCCTCGGGTCGCACCTGGTGTCCTTCATCGTACGTTGTTCGTGGAGGCTCAACTATCACGGCATTGGTGGGCGGCAGTACGTGCTGAAGCAATATTTTGTGCACTCATGCTTTAGGTAGCCTACATTCCACGTCTAACTCAGCCACTGCAACTGCGAAGCTCAGAAAATGTGCAGGACGCTTCATTTTGGATGAAGTAGGTAAATGTTGCGGTGCGCGATGGCCTCGGATCGGTCCCGACTGACATATGATACCTAGTCCACAATGGCTTCTAGGCCAACGAAAGAGTCTTATGCTCTCGTTCCAGACTACTAGATCTGTCCATGGAGACACTCGTCACATGATCTACTTCTTCATCACTCGTGAGGAGCCACTCAAGCTGTACTCGGGAGAATTCGATGCGCAACGAGCGGAGATACTCAGCAGGTCCATGGCAAAGGAGAGGAGGTTGTGTATGGGATAAGTTGATAAGCAGCTTCGCTTTCGAGGATCCCCAGCCTTTCTGGCTGTTGGCGAAGCTCGCGGTACCGGCATTCAGCCTGCTCCATCCCCAAGGAAACACTGGCAAAGAGTTGACAGGTCACAGCAGCTCTCAACGTCACAGCGCACCTTAGTGCATCCGCGTGGGCGCATCTGCACCCGGGCTAGGCCGTGATACAGATTGAAGACCATGTCTGGCATGTCAATTGATGCACTGGTCACAGCATGCATCCCCATGTTATCCGCATCGGACAAAAGCTCGTCAGCAGCATAGTCTTATGCAGAGCGTTCGGAAAGTGGTCAGTTGTGCAGGAGCGCGCAGCTCACATACCTCATGTAGCCGCTGGTATAAGAAGCACGCCGAATGTCAAGCAATGCACGAGAATCTCTGGGCGCACTTCAAGCCTATTGCCGAGAATCCTTCCCTCTTGTTGGCACAGTGAGGTTTGAAAGATGGGCCAAATATGACGGACATACTTGTTTGTTCCGAATTCGTGAGAGAATGGAAGGCAATTCATCGAAGAGTCATCGTTGTGTGATATTACCTACCTTACCTTATTATTGTCCAAGATAACACTACTTCCTAGTGCTTCTCTTCCTCCGCGGCAGCTCAGGACGAAATGCCAATCGGACGAGTCGGGCCGTCAGACCGGCGGGACGCCGAACAAGAGATTCCGACTTTCCGTGTGGGAGAGTGGAGGGGAAGGGAAGGGCAACAAATACATGTGTACCTGAATCATGCCTCGGTGAAAGGGCCGACAGGAAGGCTTCCTGCTCGCCTCTGGCCAAAATGAAGGTGGTAATGGTATAGTAGGTAGGTATATTGTGCTTACTTGCCTCAGGCAATAAGGTATCAGGGTACAATGATTATCTACCTGGTATACAATATCTACATGTACCTGCACCTTAGGTAGGGTACACACTGGTACAGATACACGACAGACCAAGCATTACCCAGCAGACGAGCTCTCAGCCAGGCCAAGCCAGGTACCCTTGCCCCAACTTGCCTGCCCTCGCGTCCTCGACGCATGACGACGTAAACACAACCACACATCCACACAACCTGCGCCCACGGCCAGCCGAACTGCGCTTGGCAACGCCAAAGAGGAGGCAAACGCTTGGACAAACCTTCGCTAACGTCTTGGATTCTTGTCTTAGGTACTTCAACCACTGTACCTCTCTCTCTCTCACACACACCCACCACCCATCTCGCGCCCGCCCGCCCGCCCGCCAACTCATATACCGTCTACGAGACCACCCACAACCCCACACCCACATACACGATTGGGACCGGCGACTGGGCGGAACCACCGAGCTGTATGCATTCGAAGGCCACCCACCACTCACTCCATCGACGCGCCGCCGCCGAGTCCTACGATTCCCGTCTGCTCTTCTGGCCGACGTGACGAAGCATTGATAGGCGTTCGGTTGGCACACATATACACACTGCTCTCGACAGAGAGCACACCTAGAGTTTGCAATGGCATGGGACCAACTCTCCATCAACAAGCCGCATCTGGTGTACATCATCCTGGGCGGCTTCACTAGTCTGTTCATGTTATGCTCGTCGGTGATCAAAGAGCGATTGTACATCGGCGAGGCGACAGTGGCCACCATCTGCGGCATCATCTTTGGCCCGCACGCTGCGAACTTGATCAACCCATTCACCTGGGGCAACACCGATCAGATCACCCTGGAATTCTCCCGCATTGTCCTGGTGGTACAATGTTTCGCCGTGGGTGTCGAGCTGCCCAAGGCTTACATGGAACGCCATTGGCGATCCGTCACCTTCTTGCTCATTCCAGTCATGACTTTTGGCTGGCTCGTCACCAGTCTGTTCATCTGGGGACTCTTGCATCAACACTTGAGCTGGCTTGAAAGTTTGGCCGTCGCTGCCTGCGTTACCGCGACGGATCCTGTCCTTGCTTCTTCAGTCGTTGGAAAAGGCAAGTTTGCAAAGCGTGTCCCCAAGCATATCCGAGACCTGCTGTCTGCAGAATCGGGGTGCAACGATGGAATGGCGTTTCCCTTCATTTACCTGGCCTTGTACATCATCAAGTACCGACCTAATGCAGGAGAGGTCTTCTATCACTGGTTCTGTTACACCATTCTTTACGAGTGTATCTTTGGTGCCTTCTATGGTGTGTGTGTAGGCTACATAGCGAGACGCGCCATTCGAGCTGCCCACGAGAGGGACATCATTGACCGAGAGTCTTTTCTGGTCTTCTACTTCGTTCTGGCTCTCTTCTGCGCTGGATCTGGCTCTCTGCTTGGCTTGGACGACTTGCTCGTTGGCTTTGCGTGTGGAGTCGGGTTTAGTAATGATGGGTGGTTCACCGAAAAGACAGAGGAGTCGCACGTGTCTAACGTGATCGATTTGCTGATCAATCTGGCCTTCTTCGTGTACTTTGGCACTATCATTCCGTGGGAGCAGTATAACTCGGGCAATCTGGGGCTGGATGTCTGGAAATTAATCGTCATTGCGTTGCTGGTTCTGTTCTTCCGGCGCATTCCCATCATGATGGCACTCAAGCCCATCATACCAGACATCAAGACCTGGCGCGAAGCGCTCTTTGCTGGACATTTCGGACCCATTGGTGTCGGCGCCATTTTCGTGGCAATCTTGGCACGTGCCGAGCTTGAAACGGACTCCACAACACCTTTGGCGACTCTCCCTCCAGAGACGACTGAAGAGTACAACGTCATTTACCTCATTTGGCCAATTACGACCTTCCTCGTGGTGACCTCTATCGTTGTGCATGGCTCGTCCATTGCGGTGTTCACGCTCGGCAAGCACATCAACACTCTGACTCTGACAATGTCATATACACAAGGCAACGAGCAAGGGCCCTCCTGGATGGAACGTTTACCGCGAATTCAGTCTCGATCAAAGAGTTCCATGTCTGCTGCATCGCTCGACGAGCAGACAGGCGCTGGTGGGCTACCAATCGCTGCCCCCGGCACCTTCTTGAGGCGGCAGAAGGAGGAAGACAACCCGAGCCGGGCCTCTTCACGCCATCGTTCCCGCAGAAGCAAGAACTGGGAGAACGGTTGCGGACCTGGTGGTCCTATCAGTCAATCTGCAATTGCCCCTGTGTCAAGACGCGAGCAAGAACACAATGACTGGAGAGCGAGTGACTCCGATACTCTTGCTTTGAAGAGTGATCCGCCTTCAGCATCAGATGAGAAGGACGGCAATGCCTCTCAGGACGAGGATGGCCCGGGTGAGATCTTTGAGGAAGGGAAAGACACGGTATACGAAGACAAGGAAGGCAATGTTCTTGCTGTAGAGAAGAGCAAAGAGGAGCAAGGTTCGCCAAATCGAGGGAGAAAGGAAGAGCGCGAAGGTCGACGTCTGATGCATAAGGAGCACGCTGATGCAAATCATGGCGTGGCGCCCACAAAGGACGACCCCGCTACCGATCCCGGACATGAGGCTGTGCGTGAGGCGAAGACGGTGGAAGAAAAGCTCGAGAGACCTGGCAAAGGCTGGCGTGGTGGTCTGAACAAGTTGAACTCCATGACGGGCGACGCGATGCGTCGCCGTCGCGAGGAGAGACCGCCAAAATCTGAGCAATCAAAAGAGCCTCGCGGTCCAGCACGTGCATACCAGTATGGCAATACCATCATTGTCGAAGACGAAGACGGTGAAGTCATCAAGAAATACGACATTCCGGCACCTGAGCGCAAGGGAAGCTACACCGCGGATCCAGGACAGTCCAGACATCGTATTGGTCAGATGGGCAAGATGCTCGGCCTTGGCGGTAAGGACGGCAAGGGCGAGTCGGGAGCTGCTGGGCCTTCCTCCAGTGTTGATGCTCCATCCGGCGGCAATAAACAGAACGACGACGAGCGCCTTCGATTCACGATCACACAGGGTGGTCGGCGGATGAGCAAAGCCGAATTCATTGACAAGATTCGGCAGATGGACCCCAAGAGCCGTGTCGAGGCGGTGGAAGACAGTAACGCACCGGAAGCCGTCAAGCGTGAAGCACGCATCGACGCCCGCGAGCAAGCACAAGCACAAGCTTCTCGAGATCGAGCGGTGTCTGATCCCAAGCGCCATCGTAACGCCATACCTGTGGTGAATGAGAATCCAGAAGCCGAGAAAGAGGCAGGCGTTGCTAAACTTGCACGGACCGTCACTGAAGAATCGGATGAGGGTGATGTGCACCTGGTCGACTCTGGAGGCCAAGAAGTACCCTTCCACGATGTAACGTATAACTTGAGATCTCGCCAAGCCGATCAGGGCGAGACAGCTGCCGAGCGTCGGCGTAGGGTCGCGCTTGAACAGCAAACAGCGGAGGATTCCGACTCTGAGGACGACGGTACAGATCGCGTGCCTCCTGCCAGACGGCCCGTGCCAGTAACCGGTGCAAGCTCAATTTCACCTCATGGCCGAAACGTGAGCGACGCTGGTGAAACCGCTGCCGAGCGCAGACGTAGAGAAGGAGCGCTAGGTATCAGCCGTGAGGAGAGCGACAGTGAAGAGGAGGAAGAGGTGACGGAGGCTCCTCAGCCTCGCGGCATTCGTTTTGCGGATCAACCAGAGGCACCTTCGAGACCAGCAGAAGGTAGCAGTAGTACTTCTCGTCCTCGGCAGAGCGCTCTTCGGTGGGGAAAGAATGTTGGGAGGTAATACATGATTGCACGAAGACATGAGACTGTTGTGATCCACGAATCTTGCTTGCTGCATGGTACATTTACCTGTGCATATGGCTTTGGAGATTTGCCTGAATGAGGTGTTAGGGACATAGAACGATGTACATAGGGTATTATTGACGACCAACCATACCACATCATGCTTTCTTCCGGGCACTGATTTCACGTGCACCACTTCCCATCAATGAGAAAGAAGATCAAATAGATCGTGAAACTTTTTCCTGCACGTCCGCAAATTCTCGAGCAAACAACCTTGATGACTGTGCACATCACTACCACCAACCACAATAAACCTTTTCAACTTCTCCTCGATACAATCATCCATTCGCCTCCTCCTCTCTCCTTCTGCTCCTCCTGCTGCTGCTGTCATACCAAGATCCCCAATCGGTATTCCAATTTCAAACTCCCCATGCGCACCCCCTGTAATCACCACACTCCAATTCACATTCATCCTCACCGTCACTCGAGCCTTGTTATGATGATGATGATGATATCGCTCTTCCCCTACTCCGACCTCCTCCCTCTTCGATGATGATGATGATGAACATGATGCAACAGCAGCAGCAACATCAAAAACCACATCCCCAAACCTCCTCACGACCCTCCCGACCATTTCCGGCGTAGCTCTCTCCCACCACGTATACCACGTGCCCACCAGAATTTCGACTCGGGGAGATTTCCCCACTGACCACTGTAGCCAAATTCGCAGCACGGCGGTTGCAGCGGTTGCAGCAGGAGCGTTGTGGGGACAGAGACTGGGTTTGCCGCGGATGAGTTGGATGTAAGGGCCGAGAAGGGGGATGGTGAGGTGCAGGGTGGTGGTGGAGGTGAGAGTGGAGAGGGCTTCGGAGCGGATTTGGTGGGAGAGGAGGAGGATGGAGAGGGTGTTGGTTGGGAGGGGAGGTTGGAGGAGGGATTTTCTTTTTTGACATGGGAGGTTGGAGGATGCTCCTGCTCCTGCTCCTCCTCCTCCTCCTCCTCCTCCTCCTCCTCCTCCTCCTCCTCCGGTGTAGGTTAGTCGGATTTCTCCGTTTAGTTGGGCGAGGACGAGCTCGTAGATCTGTAGACGAAGCTCGAGGGGCAATTTGAGGAGGTGATTCGGACAGCTGGTTAAGCTCATTGTCGTCTGGGATGTTCTTTATTGGCGATGATCGTTGTGGTTCGGTGGACGAAGAGGAGGAAACCTAAACTGGGGGGACGTGAAGTATACTTGGAGCCCATATCTGGCACTCGGACACCGAAGACATCTAGAATCCCAACCTCGAAGTCCTCTATAGGTGAAAGGGCACTCTACTCACCGGAACCCGCTGTTGTCCTGTATTCCGCGACGAAGGCGTCCTACATCGGATCGTCTTCGGTCCGAAGTACATCGACGACTACCCGTCTGGCACATGTCCATCTTGGTGTTGTCCGTTTCAAGACGCTCCGTTTTCTGTCATGATCTTGGAGTCACTTACCTCAGTTGTAGTTCGGCGCCTCGAAAACGTTGATGAAACGCATCCAAGGCTGAAATCGAGGCCAGTAAGTTCTGAGTGGGATTATAGTCTAGGCTTCAATTTCATGAAACAACTCGCATATCTCCAGCAGGAGAAGAGGCAGGCAGCGGATCCACATCCTGTATCGATATACGCAAATCCAGGGAGGCATTATGTAGGTAGATAGCGCCTGTTGCTAGCTTCGAAAGCTGGTTGGCGAGAGATACATTCAAGTGCGACAATGATTCGTGACATTGTATTCGTCACGTTGGCAGAGAGCACAGATGCCTGGAAACCGGCTTTAGGGGTAGCATAGAACACATGCACAGTCTTGAATTGGTACTTGAATGTGTACTGGGGCAGACAAGCCGAGAGCGAAGTCGTGCATTACCAGCCTGAGAGTTGGACGGGCAGGCTTTTGAGCGACGTCAATTCCCTGACCACGATACAGTTTCGCGTTGATCTTTTGTTTGGCGGTGTCGATTCGAGATTGTTCTTCGGTGTGACTGCGTGAGTCCTGCAGGCGGAGTGATGTACCTCCTAGATCGTTGGACCGAGATCACATTTAACGAGAAGTGAAATGGTGGCGAGGGCTGGACCACGTGGCTGTGATTTGATACTGAGGGAGTGAGGTTTACCTGTCATCGACGCAGGAGTATTGATCATGCAGTCCCATTTGAAAAACACTCAAGGTGAAAGCAGCACCCAGTAGATACGTACCGCACTGTTATGCAACCGCAATCCCGATTCATATATAACGCGACGCTGCTCCCATGCCATGATCCATATCAATCAGTGGGAATACCTCACGCCTCCATGCACACTGATGCTCCGCGCTATCACCATATTATTCAAAATGTCTGGGTGTCGTTGCACTGTCGTCGAGAATGCTGCGCCGGGACTAGAAGGATAGCCCGGAAAACAGCGCGCGGATTATCCCACACCACAAACAAACAAAAGCATCAGAAACAGCACAAAACATGTCGGTAGTAGCCAAGTCGGGACACGGTCTCGAGTAACCATCACATCCAGCTCACCAACCAGCTTGTTGCATCTTTCGAACAGTTGCTGGGCAACATCTACGATGTCCTGCTTTTGCTCTCCTGTCAAGAGTGTTTCGGCTTCTGCAAGGCGAGTCTTGAAAAGAGCCTTGATATCTTCACCGTCCTGATCGCCATCGAAGGAAAGAAAGGAAAATCCATGGAATTCTGGCGCCGGGCCCTCCTCTACCACGTCGACGTCGGTCAAGGGGCGTTGTGTCCAGAACTCAGCTCCACCATTCGCCAACTGCTGCCGTATCCATCGCCCACCCGCAAAAGTAGCCATGTAGAAGACCCACGCATAAGCCATCAATACATGTGGTTGGCTTCGCAAGCGAGTACGCATATCCCTCAGCCAGTAATCCCCTAAGTCAGGTGTGCGGTATATGTTTGGCCCAGCAACAGCGCGTAAGTGTTTCAGGTCGTTCTCTAGTCGGGTTGCCCTTGCCAGACCATGCGGCCGGAGATCTGCGAGCCACTTCTGCACGCCATCACTGGGGCTTGCTGCATGTCGGATAAGCAGGTCCCATTCCGACTCAAAGAAGAAGAAAATCCTCGCAAATGGAACAATGCCTCTGGCGAACAGAAGAGGACCCTGTTGGTTCGGAGGTAGCGCGAGTGGAAGGCGCTGCATCAGCAGGCGGTTGAGCTCGGTGTGTTGGATCCGACATGCGCTGTTGATACGGGCTCCCACGGTGGTGGCGGAGGGCGGCGAGGGAGAGGGCGGCGGCGGGGGGAGTAGAGCGGCGGGAGGGAGAGGCGATGCCATGTCAAGGCGGTGGAGAGGGTGCAGGGCGAGACGAAGCTGAGGCAGCGGCGGCGGCAGCGAAAGGGCGACAGAGCGAAGTCATGATGGATAGAAGTATGTTTGCTGCTGGCAACATTACCTGTAGGTACCTCCTACCTGACGATAGAGGCGCGGGTGACTGCTCTCTGGTGCCAGTGGTGAGTGATCACAGTCTGCTACTTCCCCATCGTGACTAGTGACGAGTGACTACCTTCTTTAGTGTCTGCAGGTGCTCGTTGAGGCCAGGTATAAAAAGATCGTGGCGTAAACTGTGGCGCGTTGTCTGGCCAACGGACTGATACACGCGAGCTAGAGTCAATGGCGGCTTCGAATAACAGAACCTACATGTCACTAATGTAGTTCTAACCAACGCATCTTCCCACACCAGCTCGCTGACATCTCGGAGACCACGACGACATCCCTCCTCTGCCACCCTGTCCGCATACAGTCTCAATATCACACACCCACTCACGCACGCACACAAACACCGTCGTCGCCGAACGGAGCAGCGCAGCCTGGTCGACACGGTCGCGAAAAGTGCTTCGGCAGCGCGCACCCAAACATTCCACCATTCCATTCCTTTGATGCCGTTCCGATAAGATAGTAGCTCGCAACGGCGGAGCCCACACTTTGTGCAATGGATACCTCGTACTTGTCGCAGCAGGTCACCACTATCATTGAGCGTCTGCATGGCTTCTTCGACGACATTGGAGTGGCCAGTCATGAGCGCGACTCCCGCGAATCAGAGGTACAGTCAGCACACTAGGTGCCGCTAGGTCAGATGCAATCCTGAACTGATATCTTCCAGCTCTTCTCCGCCCTCTCGGAAACACTGCACAGCCAGTTGAACCTCGTCGCAAAGGAAAAGCATGACCTTACCGAAGAGGCACAGCGCCTCATCAAGACGATCCGGCAGATGGAGCGATCCCTAGACGACACCCGACCCAAGGACGACTACGAGGCGGAGAATGACGGACTCAAGATCACATTTCCACTGCTGAACTGCATTGAGCGACTCAAGCAGAAGCACCACACCATGGCGAAGCTGCACCGCGAGCGCTATGAACAAGTCAAGAAATTGGTGGACGCCCTCGAGTCGTATGCTTCACATCTCGAGCCGTCTTTCGTGAAGATCAAGCTGCCGCCCACGGCACCCAAAGCCGAGATACCTCCTTCGTTCGATCTCTCCCCAACCTACGTGACGAAGCTGGATAACGAGTTCACTCGTGTCTACGACGAGTACAACAAGCGTGTGGCGCAAGTCGCCCAATATGGCGACGACATCATCAACCTGTATTCCGAGCTCGGTGTGCCACAGGCTCAAATTGACAGCCAAATCGTGCAGTTTGCTCGTAATTCACCAGAGCAACTGGGCCTGCACAAGGAAGACTTGCAGCGTCTGGGGAGCAAGCGCGATAAGCTCATCAGCGAGAAGCAACAACGTGAAAAGAAGCTGAAAGACTTGCGCGCCGCTGTGGACGGACTGTGGGAGCGTCTGGGGGTGGACGAGAGCGAACGCAAGCAGTTCCTGGCGAGCAACCGCGGAGTAGGCATTCGACAGATCAATGAATTCGAGGATGAGCTTGCCAGACTGAACGAGCTCAAACGACAGAACTTGCACATATTTGTCGAGGATGCAAGGTTTAAGCTTCAGGCGCTGTGGGACGGCTTGTACTTCTCCGAGGAGGAGATGCTGGACTTTGCGCCTGCCTTTTCCGATGTGTACTCGGATGCGCTCTTGTCGGCTCACGAACAGGAAATTGCGCGACTAGAAAATCTCAAGGAACAGCGTGCGCCCATTTTGGCCGCAGTAGACAGGCACCGAAGTCTCATACAGGATCGCGAAGATCTGGAGAAGAGTAGTCAGGATGCATCTCGACTGATGTCGAAGGGCGCCAAGGGAGAGAAGCGTGATCCTGGAAAGTTGTTACGTGAAGAAAAGCAGCGGAAGCGCATCACGAAAGAGTTGCCCAAAGTGGAAGCAGACCTCCGGAAGACATTGGAAGACTGGGAAGACGAGTATGGCCGTCCTTTCTGTGTCCATGGCCAACGATACCTGGACGAGCTGGAGGCAACACAGGCGAGAGCTCCCCCGCCACGCAGCAAGACCCCAAATGCTCTTTCCGGTACCCGAGATGCGCCCAAGAGCGCTGGACGAGATAGCAGACCAAATTTGGCACAGAGTAAAAGTGCAGGTACCCTGCGAGGCGGCAATCCGACACGAAGCAAGACACCCACTGCTCATTCCAATCGCAACCCATTGGCCGCCTCGACAATAGGCCACTCCGGTATCAGTGCTTCAATGCTTGGCGCATCTGTAGCAGGCTTTGGATCTGTCCGTGGAAGTCCATCAAAGATCCCTGGGGCTTCTGGCTCACGACTCCCTATGGGAATCCTGCCCAATGGCAGCAACTCGCCCGAACGCCGCGAGAGGAGCAACATGACAGCGAGTCATGAGACGGACTTGAATCGCACATTGCGTGGCAATATGGGTCCTCCCCGTGTACCTCCGCCCAAGATGAAGGACATCTTCGTACCGCCCACCCCGACGCCTATTGGCAGTAACAAGGAGAACGGCCTGGACCTGGAGCGATCGGGGAGTGTGCTTCGTCATCTGGAGACAGAGGATCCCTACGATGACCGACGATATCAGAACAACCATTACTCCAGCATGCACTCGTTGTCATCTCATGGGTCTCGTGGCCATGCGCATAGCCGATCTGTCGACTCGTTCGCTTCATCAACGTCTCGACCAATGAGTAGGCAGGAGTATCCACTGGCACCGCCTATTTCTCGTCAAAGCAGTAATACGTCTTCCATTATGAGCGGATCTCAGGTTAGCGGCAGCGAGAATTGGGAAACCTATGACAGTACTTCGGAGAATGACGAATCTGATGCGAAGGAGGCATACTATGCCAAAGTCAAGCATCAGCAAAATCAGATGCGGCAAACGATCAAGAGACCTGGGACAGCTTCTGGTCAGCTGGGCGGCATCAAGCGCATACGGGAACAGCCCATAGCTGAAGAAGGACGGGACGGTAGCGAAGCAGGATGGACAGATGATGGCAGTGTCGGTGAGACTTATTGATCTCGTGTGTCCCGGTAGTAGGCTGGCTGTTTTGAACACGAATCGCGAGATTCACAGGATTGCATGGCGTTGGCAGGCGCAAATTTTGGAAGACAACGGTACCAAGATGGGGGGCAAGGCGTGACGGTCTTCTGCTTCTTCTTTGGCTTGTTGCGACTATGGAGTAATAGGAGGAGCCTTGACGCGAACCATGAGCCCCTTCCCCTCCTTCCAAACGATAGCTGTGCGGGCTGACCCTTTTCTTTTCCTTTTATGAGACAACGTGTCCTTGACGGCTGGGACGGACTCTGTACACCTATTTTCTGGAGACAACGAGGGTATGAATTATAGTAGATATCTTTACAAATGTGCACTTTTCGATTCTCCCTCTCTCTCCCTCCTCTTTCTCGTGTGCACGTCAATGAGGTGGAGTATGAAGGCTTTGCACTACTAGTACTACCTGTCTACCTTGGTGCATGCAAATTATTTCCAAAACCAACCCACTTCTTGACGTAGCCAGTGGGTACATACACCATGTATCTATATCTAGTATGTACCTGAGGTAGTAGTAGTAGTCTTTCTCGCTCGTATAACCAGGGGTGCTTTTTTCTTTTTTTTTTTCTTTTTCTTTTTTTTTTCTTCAGATGAAAGATGAAAGATGGAGACCATCTGAGGTCCACTACCTCCCCTCCTAGTTTCATGAAGCAGACAAGTACCTTACCTACCTAAGATAAGCGGTCGGGCGATCATCGATGAGATGGCTAGCTATGTATGTATATACCCAGTCGTTGTCATTGTCATCATTATGATCATCGATCTTTTATTCCGATGTATATGTTCCGATGTATGTATGTAAAATCGCGGTATGAGGCCGCTTGGTTCCCGAGGAGTAGCCTATCTTTTTGTATCTTTTTGTATCTTTCTTCTGAACTACATGTACCTACCTACGGGTAGGTACATAGCTGTGTGTTTGATGATGATGATGATGATGAGCATGCGAACACCTACCTGCATACATAAGGTATCTCCATTTGCTAAGGTACATGTACCTCCTAGCTCAGTTGCGTGAATTACTAGCTATGTACCTATACCTGTAGACTGTAATTCGGAATTCCCCACGGCCAGAACTGCATAAAAGTAAGACCTACAAGGTAATCAACAACTTGTACGAGTACAGCTACCTTACCTACCTTACCTTACCCTCCTAGGGACGTACAGTACCTACCTAAGGTAGTACCTAGCATATACCTGAGGAACGTGACATCCTATTCAACAACCTCCTACTACATGAGTACATATACATACATACATGTAAACTCTGTAGACGAGAACAAAAAAACTTAAAAAGGTTCAAAGAAGCATAGAGTTGCCTATTCCGTCCGTCTCTGCTTCCCTTCCCTTTCCTTCCCTTTATTCCTTCTTTCCGGAGGTCCTGACGGGTTTGATTCCGCTGTGACTGGACTTGACTATACGAGAATGTTAGGGGTGTGGTTCTACATATCGTGTAAATTCCGCCCGACCGTTATCTTATTCCTGCAAGAAGAGGTACCTAACTTAAGGTAGGAAAGGATCAGGCCTGTATAAAGATTTATTGAAGATAGATGATGATGATGATGATGGCTAAAGAAAGAAAGAAAAAAAATTGACAAAAAGAAAAAATCGCTGCCCTAGATGGATGGATGGATGGATGCCAGGTCTGTAACATACCTCCAGGTAAGGTAGATACACGACATTACACCGTACTGAACCCGGTATGTACATGTATACGGTGTTGTTGCTGGCGGCGACCCCCACACACAGAGAATCTGCAGAAAAAAAGATGATACAAACTTTTTTTGTTCTTTTTCGCCGCAGCAGTGCCTTTTGAATATTTTTCTCTTTTCGGCTCGTGTGATGTTCATACTTACCTGGTACCGACCTGGTAGCTGATCATCAGCGTATTTGAGGTACCTTACCTAGTATGTAGAATACGTGTACGTGTACGTGTACGTACGTGTCTATTACAGGACAGATCGTCTCTAACGTTATACAATCTGTCTGTCTGTCTGTCTGTCTGTCTGCACATACAAAAGGCCAACAGCGGTCTATAAAAACGCAACAAGGATTCAAGTGTCGTGCGTTGCGTAGCCGCAGTAGCATGTTTTACTTAGCTACTATTTCTGACCAGCTTGCTTGCTCATCATACTGATGCTGGTGCTGATGATGATGATGTCGACAATGAAAATCTTCCGGGCGCGTGATACTGTAATGATCTCCGACCGGGGGTGGGAGAGGAGGGTGCTGTGCTAGCGGAAAATGGCAAGGTATGTAGATCAAAGTGCCTGGTGGTTGGTGGTGGTGGTGCTCTCACTCCATCTTGGGCGTCAAGGCGTAGGCGTAGTGTAGGCGTAGGCCCGTCGGATGATCTCCCTGCCAGTTTTCTGGGCATGAGGATTTTTTAATTATTGTGAAGCAGGCAGGTAGGCAGGCGGATGAAGCGGTCAAATGAATGCTCGGGCAACAACAGAAATTGAAAGGCAATGGACCATGACCTGGGAGGTGGTGCGGATTGCGGATGCGGATGGCGGAGAGCGATTCCTCTCTGTCTCTACATGTACTGGTACATGTACATGACCTACCAGTGGAATGACGCACCTGGCACACTGCTGGTGTGCTTCCCCGTCCCGAGGAAGAGATTTTGCACGTTGACGCGACATTTTCACGCTGCGTGGGCAGTGGGCACCTCTGAAAAATAGACATACCCTGTGTCCCAGAAAATGGCTCCAAGTCAGAGTAATCAGTGAATATGACAGAGTCCTCGTAGAGTCATTGCATGTGACAGTCACACAGTGTCACACAGTCACCGTGACAGCATGGTCAGAGAACGTCAACCCCTACAGGCACCAAGGCATCCCTACTAGCTCTACTTTGGACACAGTAGTGAACTGTACAGTAGCCTGTAGGAGGTAAGGTCGTGTATGTAGGCATGCCACGTTGGAGTCCTGCAATGACACTGACCTGACGTATTTCCTGCCCTTCTCGTACACCGCACGCCTAAGGTAAGGTACCTTATCTATGATGGACTGTTTGACCTTTATGATTGTCATGATTGATGGTGTGCGTGTGAGACTGGCAAGGCGGAGGATTCATCGAGAACGCGGCGGCGGCTCCACCTGGCCTGGGTCGGACTTGAGCGATTTGCACCGCCAACCAGCTTCCACAACCCCACTGCCACTGCGCTCCCATCTGAAAATCCGTGTCCACCTTCCTGTACTCCAGTGGTGGCCGTCTGGGGTTGCAGAGACAATCTACTGTTAGGCTGTTTGTTAGCTCCCGGCTGCATCTCGTTGGGTCGATTGCCCGATAAGGCTTGAAAAAAATTCCAGCAGCGCCAGTGGAGGTAACAGTCAGTATGTACCTACTGTAGGAGTACGTACGAGCTGTGTGCATGGTCCTCGTCTCCACCAGACCAGATCATCCAGATGATTGCCTCTGCGAGTCTACTTCCTACGCGAACTGACGGGACGGACGCTCGCTCTTTTCTCTGCGAAGCGTCGGCCTCGAAAAGGTCAGCGACGCCCGTCATCGGTGCTCATCTCTCGCTCTCTGAGACTCCCGTCTCGCTCTCTCTGTCTTTTTGTCAGTGACTCAGCCTCTGCTGCGCTGCAGGCTTGCTGCACGCATGCAAGGCTGAGAGGAAAGCTCCGCGCCGCGCCGCGCCTCGCGTCGCCTCGCCACCAAATCACCAGTGGCCGTCGCGCAGGCACAACATTCTCGTATAGGCTACAGGGCAGGCGGGCAGAAAGTCAGCATGGCAATGGCAGCGCTAGAATCATCGAACACGTCTAGAGAAAAGGTCGCTTACCGGGTCGGCAGGAGCCGATGAGCCTCTCTAGGAAGGTGATCTTGCCGTCGGCGGCGCGGAGAGAATCTGGTCTGCAAGACTGCAACTCTGTTGTTTTAGTGCCGTTGCCGGGGTCTGGTTGCCTGGATGGGGATTGCAGAGCCTGAAGTGGGAGTAACTATTACTGTACAGTGCCCAGACGACAGCGACAAGGTCGTCCACGCCACGCCAACCAGCCAGTCCCTGCCACGGGGCGGGAAGGGCAGACGCAGGGCAATGTTATTAATATGAAAGAGAGCCAAGAGGACGGGCTGGCAGTAGCCAGTAGGCAGCGACAGAAAGCAAAGCAAAGCAACGTGTCGCGTGTACAGTACCCGAACTTAACACTAGGAGGTAATAAAAGTGACTAAGGTAGGAGGTAGCGGAGGTAGGCAGTCACCAAAACCCGGACTAGGAGCAGAGACGAGGTAATGTACCTAGGAAGTAAGGTAGTTCAACAAAGCAGCTGATGAGAGTTTGGCTTGACTCTCCTTATCGCGTGTACCATTCCCTTCCTAGCAACCAACCACGGCCCTCCCACGCCTCACCTTGTTATCTGTCTCTCTGTCTCTGTCCCTGCACTGCGCTCATCACCTGTCCTCGCCTCCCAACGCTGAGTCGCTGAGTCGCTGACGATACGCTCCTCTCTCACTCGCGTCCTGCATGTGCTATACAACACTACATACACTACACTACACTACACTACCTACTGCCTGCCTGCCGCCTACACTATTCGTCCCATGTTCTCTGCTTCTGCCACCCTCTCCCGTACACATCCACATCGCAGCACTCCACTTCTACTACTACCACCACCATCACCACTCCCTCTAGTTCTACTGTACACACCGCGGCCGCTCTACGGCCCCGGCGCGACCGCATCGACTGCCCAGCGTATATTGACCTGATGGTCCCCGACGTCTTCATTGGATCTTCGTTCGACGCTATTACTAAACACCCGGCCGTAGACATTAAATCCAATTCTCTGGAGCCCGGCACCTCACCAAGCTCGACGTGGGCCGCAGACCGAACGCTTGAACGCTCGCGCCCGTCGCGGATAGCCCATAAGACTCGTGCTGGTGCCTTTCCCTTGCTTGGAAGAAACCACACACCCTGGTTAGGGTAGGGTACGCGCATGCCATGCTGGTGCCGAGCTCATTCAAATACAGCTCGGCTGCCATGGACACCCCGAGCCAGAGAGGTCCACGACCACCCGTCCTCAAACTGCCATACCGTGAAAGACAGCACTCGCCCCCACCGAGATCAGTCTCGTCGAGGCCGACCACCGAACCTGTCAGCATCCCGTCGCCGAAAGTGACCAATGTTGCTCAGTCAGGACGGACCCGATCAGGATCGCACTACACTATCATGTCTGCCGAGCGGAGCGCATCTGTCAACATTGCTCGTAGAGAACCTTCAGCCTATGGCCCCAATGGCCTGCCACCCGCCGTGGCCACACTGCTCGCCGTCACAGCCATACCACCACGTCGACCGAATCGCTATCGGACGAAGCCTGGTAGCCATCGCCGCATATCTATAGAAGAGTTGATTAATGACTGGAAGAGTGACGATACTTTCAAACAGAGTGTGGGCAGTCCTGGCAGTGTGGCTCTGAACACACTCTTAGAGGACGACGATGATATGGGGCCGGAGAGTCACGATGCTACGGAGCCAGGCTACCTGAACGCTCGATCTGCGTCCAGCGACTCGATGCCATCTCTGGATTCTGATAGTCAGTCCGTACTGTCCATCGGCAGCGTTTCGACACCAGGGTCGTTGCGCAGTCGCCAGTCTTTCAGCACTCTCAGGAAGGACAAGTCACGATCACTTGCTGCCTCGCAAGACTGTGCCTTTGATCATCCTTTGATCACTCGTGTCGATGACGACGATCATGACGAGCTGCTCTTCTCCATGCCGAAACACACTCTCGCCACGAAGAAGTCCAAGACGTCGTTCAAGTCGAACCTGACTGCCTCATTGCAAACGCTGAAAGAGGCAGCCGTGAACTCCATCTCTTCGCTTCGTCGGACCGGCTCGATGCCATCCCTATCGAGAGCGGCTGCGTCGCCCATGGATGACATGCTGTGGTCTCACCCTTTTCTGTTCCCACGGTTTAGTTCTGAGACGCGACCCGCTTACGACGGGACACCCACTCCCGCTCAGCGCCGCTATTTGAACCCCATGCCACTCACCTTCGAGGAGCAAGAAGCACCCTTCCAGGAAGCTCTGCATGCACCATTCCTAGCAGAAGCAGTCGACCAAGCACCTACCATACAATTGCAGACGTATAACCGTGGCCGCAAGAGACCCAGCCCCAAAAGGTCGGCACCAAGCCCCGGCTCTGAGGCCGGCAGGGCTCTGCTTGGCCAAGTTGCTGGCCGACAACGGGATGTGAGAGAAAACTCCAACTTTCTCCGCGTAGTCGTCCTGGAGATGAATATGCGACGTGAAGGCAAAATCGAGCAGGGCAAAGCCAAAATCTGGCTACCGCCGCGCCAGTCCAGTGCAAGCCCCGTCCAGCAAGGTCGCGTGCCTCAGCGCTGGGTGGGAGAGAGTGCCTGATGTTGGGTTCATCTCTTGATTTTGATTTTCCATTTATTTTTATTGTTTTTTTGGGGCATGTCTGTTGAATACCTAGTGGCGCTGAGCGCGCACAGCTGATATCCATGGTGAAGCGTTTTTAGCGTAACGCATTATGAACTGAAACGGTGGACAACATAACATATTGATAGGTATCGAGGGAAATGGGGACTAGAAGAAGAAGAAGAGAGAAAGAAAGGAAGAAGAAATGGGACAATGGGTACCTAGAGGAAGGATGAAGAGCTTCACAGCTGGCTTTCACCATTTTTGTTTGGATCTTTTTTGGATAGTACCATGCATGGCATGAAAGACGACGTAACCAAGATTCAAGAATCTCAAATGATGATGACTATCAGACAAGAACTCGAGGAGAAATGTGTCGTCGACGTTATATATAATCTGTGTTGTGATGGTGATGTGCAGTACAGGTATGTATAAGGTAAAAGTACATGTAGGTCAAGGTCAGGTCGTGAATCATGCCATACGTGCGCGATATTGCGAAAATGCCTCAAAACATCATTTCCCCCCAGGCGCTGACTACAGGTACATACCTTACTTGCTGAAAAAGAGGGGGTGAGTGATGGTCACCAGTCACCACACCTCACCTCACCGACATCGACACCGACACCGACACGTTACATGCACTTTGCCTTCTGTATCGTCTCCTGTATCTGTATCGTCTCCCATACGTAGTTTCAACTTTCCCGTCCCCCAGTTTTTGAGTTTCTATACCTTGATGTACCTTCTTACCTTCTAACGTTTACCTCCTCAAGTCACGCACGACTATACATACCTTAATGTACCTACCTGTATCCAGGAGGTATGGATGTTGATCATCAGTTTCTACATCTCCTACCTACTGTGCTACCTACAGTACCTACCTACCTATCTACCTGACCTTAAATTTACCTGTACTCTGCATGATGATCGACCATCACTAGATACTGACTGACTGACTCTACCAACTGTATACGATGTTAAAAAGGTAAGGTGAGGTAGTAATTGAATCTTTCGTCTCATCTCATTCGTTCGTGATTTCGTGATTCGGTTTTGGGGTGTATATGAGTGATTTTTCTTTTTCTTTTTTCTTTTTTCTTTTTTCTTGTGGTTGTCCGGGCTGTTGAGAGGAGGGTGAGTGAGGAGTGTACTGAGGTGAGTGAGTGAGTTGGGTGAGTGAGTGATGTTGATGTTTTGGTGACCTTTTTTTGCCTATAGGGCTCATTCGTCATATTCTACTACTCTGCGTTTGGTTTCTCTTCACCGCTCCAAGGTGAGCTTGTTTCGTCTCTCCTCTGGTATCATTCTACTCGCTCATTGGAGTCTTCCTCTCGTCATCCCCCTCCTTCTTCTTCTCTAGTCGCCGCTGCACCCACTATGCTATGCCTCTGGTATGAAGTCATGCTGATTGGAGGCCTGGACGATCGAGGCGCCGAGCCATCCTGTGGCTGTCGTCGTTGTTGCTTCGGCTATCTGAACATTGTGACCATCCTGTCATCGATGAGGCTACGATGTGTCGCACTCATTCTTCCGAGACTGATGAATCTATGGCCCCTCCAAAAAGCAGTCACACCTCTTACACTCATCGCCAGGAAGGGACGGGATTCCCTCTCGACCGATATTCAGTCTGAACATACTCTTGACGATGTGGAGGAATGCTGGTCTTTCCAGACAGCGCTGATCCTCGTAGGATGAAGAATCATGCCAAGAGACTGATAGACTCGTGACAATGTCTTTTCATAATGGCGTGTCAACACTGGCCAGCACATCCTCGATGACATCTTCCACAGTCACACCATTAAGCATCTCCTTCACGGCCTGTGGATCGCTTCCCCACAGTAAGCTCTTCTCATTCTGTGGAGTAGCCAAGACAATCCGATGCGGATAGATCTTCCGCGCTGCCAACGTGATGAGTGAGGGTGGCACGTAGTCAAGGCCGTGCAGTGGTGCCAGGGCCAAAGCCAGTAATCGCAGCTGCCGCGTACTGGCAGCAGTCACGCCACTCTTGACGTATCGACTGTTGCGCATGAATACGGCTACGTTGTGCAGATACTGCGCAATTTCGGCACTCATTTCCACTTTGCTCATCAACTCGGAGAGATGTTTGATCTCCTCGGGCGAAAAGGCAGCATCGGAAATGGCCAACTTGCCCAAGCGGCTTTGCCGATGGGGCACAGTATCTTCGGGACTGTGGTAATGTGACATGCAGAAGGAGTCGTTTAGATGCCTGGTCAACCTGGCATTAGGCTCTGACAGGACCGTGATAAATAGTAGATCCTTGGGGGCGACATGCATAGCTGATCGTGTGAAGATGCGACCCGATCTGAGCAGCTCCAATGCCTGCACTTGCACACTTTCGCTCGCAGCGTCGAGTCCGGTAGCGATGATTACGTCCGCGATCCGTCTGTCCTCGAAGTTGGCAATGGTGCTTCCGAATCGGCCGCCACCAGGGCTGGCTTGACGCACTGGCTCGAAGTTGACCATAAGGGTAGGGCGGGCCGATGTGTAGTCAAGATCAAGGGCATCCTGGAGGTCTTCTTGGTTGTTATTGTCAACAAGTAAGCCTTGGTTGAAGTCATCGACGGTAGTGTCGGCAGAGCACTCGACGACTGCCGGATGCCGGCCGAGGAGATCGATGCATGTTAGTCGCAGTTGTTCTTGCAGGTCGGCGACAGTGTGTGCAGCGGTGGAGAAGATGCAGTGAACTTCTGCAATTGTCGAGACCAGTATGGCCAGTTCCACATCGTCCAGTTCTTCGACGCGTGCCAGGATGGAGGAAGCCATCTTGTCCCGAAGACTAGATGTAAGTGCACTTCTGCCAGTACATGTCTTGATCAGAGTCTGTCTGCGTTTGGGTAGTCGTGCTCAGGTATGGCCGAGAGTGCGAGTAGCACCTAGTAGTACTCCAGTTTCATGGAGATGAAGATGGACACGGACCAAGCGCGTGCTTCCTTCGCGTCACTGGAGATACCTCCCTTAGTAACCTGGAAGCTCAGGTACATCATCATACCATGCACCAGCCAACAAACAGACAACAAACACGTCCGTCTTGACAGTGTTGCCCTAGTCGCCTTCTCCCCTCGCGACAGACAGTATCACTCGCCGTAACATGTCTGACATCGCCGCATGATGAGTGAAGTCGAGAAAAAGGCAACCTTCGGGTGGGAGCGCATTGGCGACAGGTTCTATCGCAAGACTGAGCTGTACCGCGACATCTTTGATCCCGACCTCGAGCTCGAGAACTTCACCGTCACCGGCGCTCCCTTCAGTGGTGCTGTAGGTAAGCACCCACTCATGCGAGCGCTGCGCTGACCCGACCTGACCTGACCTGACCGCCGACAGCCCTGCGCCGAGATACCACCAAGGCCTCCACCTTCCGCGGTCCGCACTCCGCCAAACCGACTATCGACATTCACAGTTGCGCTGGCAAGCTGATCCGCCAGATTCAGTGGGATCGAGGGAATATTGTATGTCTCGGCTGGTCGGAGGATGAGAAGCTGCTGGTGGTCACGGACGACGGCGCCGTGCGCGTCTACTCGGATCTACAGGCCGACTTCACGCCCTTCAGCTTGGGACACGGGGCGGAAGACCATGGCGTGCTGGCGTGCAGGTTCTGGTCCAGCGGCTTCGTCGCACTGCTCGGGAATAACAACCTGGTGGTAGTTGCACGTTACGATGAGCCACGACCACAGCTACTTGCCTCTGCGCCCGCTGGCGATGTCATATCTTGGACGGTTATCGCACCCGAGTACACGTCCTCGAGATCTGTCGAAGTACTGCTTGCGGTAGACCAGACAGTTTACGTGGTAGATGCGGTAGAGTGCGAGGACCGGGGCCTCCAAGCTGGACCTTTCCGTCATATCGCAGTGTCGCCCAACGGCAAGTTTGTTGCCCTATATACAGACGACGGCAAGGTCTGGGTCATCAGCAGTGACTTTCAAGACCGCTTCAGTGAGTACGAGTCGAAAGCGAGGACGCCTCCAAAAGACTTGCAATGGTGTGGCAACAACGCAGTAGTGCTGGCGTGGGAAGATGAAATCCATCTTGTTGGGCCAAACGGTTCCGCCCACAGATGGGAATACGATTCATGGGTCCATCTTCTCCCGGATGTCGATGGCATACGGATCATGACCAGCGACGTGTGCGAATTCTTGCAGAAGGTGCCTGACGCCACAGAAGAGGTCTTCAAAATCGGCTCCGATGCTCCACCTGCTGTGCTGCTCGACGCCATCGTGCAACTGGATCACAAGTCACCCAAGGCGGACGACAACATTCAGTTGATCAGACCGAATCTAGACGAAGCCGTAGATGTCTGCGTGCGTGCTGCAGGGCACGAATTCAATGTCTATTGGCAGAAGCAACTGCTCAAAGCCGCGTCTTTCGGTAAATCTGTGCTAGATCTATACAACAGTGATGATTTTGTGGATATGACAGAGGCTCTGCGCGTACTGCACGCGGTGAGAGCTCACGAGATTGGTCTACCGCTGTCATACGAGCAGTACGTCCGTCTCACTCCAGAGAAACTTGTGCAAAGACTGGTCAACCGCTACGAGTATCTGCTGGCGTTGAAAGTATCAGAGTATTTGCACCTGCCGGTGGACAGCATCTACGTGCACTGGGCGCGCCAGAAGGTCCGTAGCTCAAGCACCGACGAGGACAGCATATGTGCCGAAATCGTGCGCAAGCTGAATGGCAAGCGTGGCATCTCGTTCGAGGAAGTCGCTCGAGCAGCATACGATGAAGGCAGAGGGAAGCTGGCAACAGAGCTACTAGAGTATGAACCCAGAGCCGGCAAGCAGGTCCCGCTCCTGCTCGACGTCGGCGAGGAGTCCATCGCGCTCGATAAGGCAATCGAAAGCGGCGACACAGATCTCGTCTTCTACGTGCTGTTGAATTTGAAGAAGAAGATACCCCTTTCGAGCTTCTTTCGCACCATCAGTAGTCGGCCGGTAGCCACTGCGATCGTGGAAGCATCAGCCATTGATCAGGACGTGGAGCTTCTCAAAGACTTGTATTACCAGGACGACCGACGACTCGATGGTGCAAACTTGCTCGTGTCAGAAGCACTTGTTGCCAGTGATGTTCATCCGGCGAATGACAAGCTCAAGATGGCCTCGAAGCTGCTGCGTGACAGCAAAGAGTTTGCACCACAAGTCACGGCTATTGAGGAAGCGCAGAAGTTGTTGAGGTTCCAAGAGACATTTCAGAAAGAGCTGAACGAAAGCTACATTGGGCTGTCGGTGAACCAAACGATAAGCAAGCTCATCAGGCAAGGGAATATCAAACGCTCACTAAAGGTGCAATCGGAATTCAAGGTCAGCGACAAGACGTACTGGTGGATCAGATTACGGGCACTCGTCAGCAGAAGAGACTGGAGAGAGCTCGAAGAGATCATGAAGCAGCGGAAGAGCCCTATTGGCTGGGAGGTGAGTGTGGTGGCTCTCTCTCCGTGCTTATTTCTATGCTAACATCACGTGCTATAGCCATTCTTCAACGAGATATTGGGAGCTGGAAACCCGAAGGTGGCCTCCGCCGTCATTCCCAAATGCACGTCGCTGACTACGGCCGAACGCATCGAAATGTGGGTCAAGTGCGGTATGGTGAACAAGGCAGGCGAAGAAGCGCTCAAAGTCAAAGACCGTGCTGCGCTTGAGGAACTTCGGAGCAAAGCGAATGGACAGCAAATGCTCGATATTGACCGGATGATTGCTCAGCTGTCGAGAGGACGGTAGGACGAAGAACTGATGACACCACCCGATATGACTACATGACGGCATGTCCATTTTGACGCATCCCAACGCGATCCACATCGAGCCGCGCTGAGACAAGCTTGCTCTGTTGGAATCGGTGTTGGAGAGGGTGCAGTGGTCACCTTGGTGAGGCTGCTGAGATGTAGCAATGTTGATGCACGGCGGAATCAACGTCTTGTTTGGTGTCTACCGTAGAAGCGACTATGGACACTGCACTGTATATACCTCAGGTACCTTGCCTTACTTTTCAACAAATGCACATGTATCCACTGTGATCCACGTGACCTTGACTATACCTTAGACATGGGCCCATTTTCAAATACGGGAGACACCTATTTCAGTTGGAAGCCTCCCTTGTATGTTCAAGGTAGGATAGGTCTTCTAGGAAGTAGCGGGCCAGAACGCGGTAGGGAGGGCCCTTATATAGAGCAGAACCTGAAGGACAACACTCTCGTTATCATTGGTCTTTTCCTGTCATCATCATGTCGCAGCCAACAACCAACGAAGAAGAAAAGATGAAGAAGATGAATCAGAATCAGAATCAGAATAATTAATTAATTAATTTGATAGTGTGATAGTGATAATGGGATGAGCAGCCATGAGTCGCGTGTTTCCGGAACAGCTTCAACGGCGTGTGTGCACTGTGCGGTGTAGTGCGGTGCGGTGTGTGTGATGGAAACAGAAACGGGGGGTAAAATAATTCGGGCAGATTTTTTCCCTTTGGCGTGTCTCATCCGTGGATATGAGCCGATGGGGAATGAGAAAAAGAGAAAAAAAGTCTCTTTTTCTTCTTCGTGACTTTTGTCTTATTTTGCCACTTATTATTAAAAGGAATTTTTTTGGGGGGGTTTTGAATAAGCTGCTCATTTCTTGATTCGTACTGATGAAATAAGGGTACACTCACTCAAGTCTCACTGTACATGTGTGATTAGGGCTGTGGCGAGAAGGTACCTGGTCGCCTTTTTTGATGTTCATCATTTTAAACCTGTAGTGTCATTGTGCGACGTTGGACTGTATACATGTAGGTGGTGTTGTTTCGTCGTGCTGCTGCTCTCGCCACTCTCGTGTGATAGATTGATTGCCTTATTTCATTTCAACCTGGGTAAGAAGGAGGAGAGAGAGAGACAGACAGGCAGACAGGCAGGAGCATTGGCAGACATGAGATCCAAGTACAGGTACAGGTAGTCAGAACAGGCTGGGATACGGGAGAAGGTGTATACACTCCCTCCTTTCTTCCCTGCTGCCTTTTTCTGCATCAAATCAAATCACAGCAATTATAATCATCAACACCGAACAGAAATCACACCAAAAACGAACCATCCCCATCCCGATTACTCGCCGCCTACTCTCACGTGCACATGAGACTTTTGGTGGTGCAGATCTCTCTCCATCTCCAGCAACGTGCAACTGCTCACAACTGCTGCCTGCATCCTTTCCAACGGCCGCGTGCATTTGAGTTTGCTTTGCTTTTTTTTTCTGCTTTAGGCTGCTTTGCTTTGCGCTGCGCCGGAAGTAGAAGGGGGAGAGAAGTTCGAGGAGGTATTACATGTAATTGTAGCAGCAGCAGCAGCAGCAGCAGCATCGGCAGCGGCAGCATTTCTCTTTGCGCCAAGCTGGACGGGAACAACGAGAAGTAGTGGCGCTTTGCTTTGCTTCGCTGGGCCGGCTCCGTCAATCGTCTTTGGACTTTGCTATCTGCCTGACCTGATCTTTGCTGCTCCTGCCACCGCCCGCAGAGGACTCCTCACCCACCACCACCACCACCACTACCTCCTCCTCACTCACCCCATCACCGCCATCACCACCACCACCACCAATTCACCAACTCTCCATCGGCACCCGACACGCGACTGCATCCATCCCCTTCAGTCACACCCGGGCACGCAAGCTCGCGGTGTTGTACCACCACTCGGCGTGTCGTGTGGTGTTGCTGTGCTGTACTGTGCTGCTCTGCTCTGCTCAAGCGAGTCTGACGCAGCGGAGAACGGGACAAAGGAGACCAAGACGAAACAAGTCCAAATCGCCCTGCATCCACCATCATCCTCGACGCACTCTATTCACCGACTCGGCCCATCACTCCGTCCTCATTCCCGTCCTCGTCGTTCGACTTCCTCTTTCTTTCCCTTCTTCCCCTTCTGCTCGGGCTCACCACCGCCAGCGACAAACCGGCACACCCTCACCGAAGCGCTTCTAGCCATCCACCCGTGAGACACACCCACCTGGCCATCGGCATCTCCCGCCTGTCGCCGCCCGAAGCGCCATCTGTTTGCTGCCTGCATCCCTTCTACCCTCCTTGGCTGGCTGGCTGGCGAGCTGGCCTGCACCGAGTCTGTCACCTTCGCCATCTCGAATCCATCGCGAGCGGACCTGGACCACAATCGGCGTGAGGAGAGTGGCGTGGTTCGGGAGACGCAAACATGCGTGAGGTCAATTTCAGCATCCCGAGTGCAAACAAGGCCTCGGTCGGCATCAC
This sequence comes from Sphaerulina musiva SO2202, assembly GCF_000320565.1. NCBI lineage: Eukaryota > Fungi > Ascomycota > Dothideomycetes > Mycosphaerellales > Mycosphaerellaceae > Sphaerulina > Sphaerulina musiva. The sequence continues at coordinate 1,306,539 of NW_016017384.1, forward strand.
CACTGCTCTCTATGACCGCCGCGCGCTGGACTGCACCTCCACCCTGCCACTGATCAACTCTCTCAACAATCTCGCCTATCTGACCACCTCCTCCGGTCGCATTCGGGACATTCTCACCGTCGATGGCGGCATCGAGCGCCTGGTATGCATTCTGAAGGAAGGACGGAGCAAGGACATGATGGAGATGTGGAAGTGGAATCTCGCCTTTCAATGCATCGTCAATATTGGCGTGAGGGGCTCCGAGGCAGTGCGAACCCGCGTAGTCGAGGCTGACATGGTCCCTGTTATTGCGACGATACTGGACAACTACTTCCAGGTCGTGGAGAAGAGTCGCGAAAGACTGGAGCTGGAGAGTAAGAAGAAGTGCCCCTTTGGATCCTCGCGAAACTTCTCGCGCTCCTCCTCCAACAGGGTAGAGACACAGGAGCACCGAAGTGGGAGGAGTAGTAGACGGCATGCACCACCACCCATCTCGATACCCGAGCCGAGCGAGTCGCCTGAAGACGAGCCCACCAGCGAGGTGACTCCTACTGTACACACTGCGAACCTGTCCCTGAGTTCGCCGCCCGGGAGGACAGTATTTCCTCGTCAGCACCCACAGAACAGGTCAAATGGCGGCAGGGTACAATTCACCTCGCCCACTGCGACTACGAACAGACAGCCAGAACCGCCCGTGTCCTCATTGACGCTGCAGAGTAATGACTTTGTGCGGCCAGTGCGCTATGTCGACAGACTACCTTCCATGATTGCAGCAATACAGGCAGAGCTGAGTTCGCAGCCCCAGTCACCAACTACGCCTGGCCCTCCAGCACAACAGCCAGAGAGCAGCCAGCCTCGACGACGTCCTTCCATCCGCCATCAACTTTCCATGTCCGGATCCGATGACGATGGGCAGATCGAAGACGCTGTCGATGAGCGGTCAACCGGGACAGAATTAGAGCCCATGATCGGCATCACCGGTACAGACCTGGCGATGGAAGACATTCGAGCCGACATGGGGCCACAGAACACTGGTGTCGCTCTCACTGATCTCGCTGATGTGAGCAGTGCGGACGATGATACTTTCCATATTCCACAGCCATCCAACGATGGCAGCCATACCACACCAACTCAGGGTCAAACCAATCTAGCACAAGCGCAAGTGCCGCCACCAGGTACCATTAATGTGACTTCCCCGACACTCCAACAGCCTCCTGCCTGGTACCCACAGCGAGGACTGCCCCTGGACCGATCTGCGCCGGCCAGCATATTGGCCGCCATGCCACGAGATGAAGACGTACTCATGTCACTGCAGCTGCTTGCGTACGTCTCGAAATATTGCAACTTACGGTCATACTTTCAGCAATCACACCTGGTGCCTCGGTTGAAAATCGATCGGGAGTTGAAGATGTTGGATCCGGACTACAACCCTGCGACGCACTCTCTCCCCACACAAGATGAGCTCGAAGACGAATGGGACAACGAGTTTGTGAAGAAAGACGGCGAGAAGCCATACAACATCTTTCCACTGATTGAGAAGTTTACCGCCAAATCGTCCTCGTCGCGGCATACTCCAGTCCCGTCATCACCACAACAAGGCGACATGCAGTACTGGGCCGGCGTCGTCATGCGCAATCTATGCCGCAAAGACGACAGCAAAGGAGGCATCAGGCAGTGCGCATACTGGCAGTGTGGGAAGTGGGAAGAGTTCACTCGCCAATTCGCAAAGTGCCGTCGATGTCGACGGACCAAGTACTGCAGTAAAGAGTGCCAAAAGGGCGCTTGGGGCAGTCATCGCTTCTGGTGTGTTGCGGTAGAAGACAGCAGAGAAGGTGAAGGAGAGCATCGACATCGTTCTCATCGCCACCATCACCACCACGGACACTAAGCTGCTGGTTGGACCTGGGATCGACTATTGTGGTTCGTATCCGAGGTCTGCTCAAGCGCTGTTCCGACACTCTGGTCTTCCACAAAAGCATGGGCATGGCGCTTTCCAACGCGTTCCGAGCATTACTATCGCAGCTATAATCTGCATCCAACTACGAAATGACTACTTTACTGTAATTGCTTCTTCCGCATCATCATGCCCATTAAGAGCGACATGGGAAGCATGGGAGGAGAGCCCCCACATCCGAAAGAGATACCATTATGAGTTTACTAGCTGTTTCTGCTGTTTTTGCCATGGTTTTTATGGAGCATATTTATTGATGAATGAAATGGGAAGGGGAATCACGTTCGAGCATGTGATGTGAACCCAAGATTGCAGTATTGCTATAGGTACATGTAGTTACGGTACCTATTCATACCTACCTACCTTTAACACGCCGTGTCTCTTATTCGATTCACTGCCTGACTGTGGCTGACCATAAACGACAATTCCCATCAACTCACATTGCCCGCTGCCGTCCCGCTTACTCAATCGCGCGCCGGAAGCCGACTGCAGACATGCGAACGTCTTGCAGATGACACGGCTTATGTGGTACCTACATAGTCTAAGGTACCACCTTATCATTGCCCTTTGAGATTTCGCCATATACAGGTACCTACTCACTCACATTCTGTTTTGTATGTGCTAGGTAGGTATTGATTAGCTCTTCTACTGATGATGACATGAAATTATGAATCAGGTGTGATTCTCTTTCTCCGTGTTGTCTACCTTATGTTCTCTACGTAGAGCCTGTTTGTCTGGCTGCCAAGGTAGTAGGTAGGTAGGTAGATAGGTAGGCAGGTCGGTCTTTGACTACCTACCTAGCCTTGATAAAATAGACCACCGCCCCCTCCCTCCCCCCCCCCTCTCTCTCTCTCCCTCCCTCTCTCCCTCCCTATTCGACAGACAAACAGGTAAGTAGATGCTGACTGTCAAATTGTGAACCGTTATTGAGATGGAGATGGAGATAGAGATTGAGATTGAGATTGAGGGACTTGAGATTGGTAAAATACTCTGCTTTGGCAAGTGGCATTTTGGATTAGGTGGAAGTCGGGAGCGGTAGGTAGGTAGCATAGATACCCTCCATGACATTGGTATACTCAAGGTGTTCACTCCTCTCATAACGTGGCACTGGGTCCAGACCTGATGCATTCATTTCCTACCTTCTACAGTCACATGTCAAGTTTCGGGGAACGGTACGCTGTGATTTTGCTATGATTCCATTTTCTATCAACACGAAAGGGCAAACGCAACACGCGTTGGGTCAAGCATATGACGTGCCATCATGAATTGCCCAAGCTATTCGTGGTGCTGCCTCTTTCCACCTCTCCCAGCGTCAACCCATCAGCGCCGTTATGTATGCGCAGAAGCAATGCTACCCATAATGCCGTTCAGGTAGCATGGCCAAAGGAGTCTCGACAATCTTTGTCTGAGTGAAGGTGTGTATGTTGAAGTCCATGATGAGTTGTCGATGTCAAAAGGGGGGAGGGGCCAGGTGTTGTTGTTGGGGGTATCAGTGAAGAAGGGTCATGTAGTGTGGCTTGCGTGGGGCTGACGGTGTTGAGGGACGGGTGGGTGTCGCATCGCACAAACTGCTTCTGTGCAGTGCTGGTTCGATACTGGCTCGCGCGCGCATGTCGAAAACGGGGTGGCGCAGTCGTTGACGCCACCGGCAGTCGTCTTGAGGTACATACTGCCGTGGGCGCCTAATGCTGCTGACTTACCTTGAGTCCTGGAAGCTGGACCGCTGCCACGAGATAATATGCTCTTCTGCTTATCTCGATTCATGGTTGGGCTGGACGTTGCCATGGATGTGCATTCACAATGCATCTTTACATGTCCATGCTTTCTCCATCGCCACCATTGGCAAAGTTGAAGTTTTGCTGTTGCTGCTGAGCGCCGAAGCCAAATTGTCCATCCTGGCCTTGAGCAGGTGCAAGTTCGTTGACCTCTGCATCACCCTCCTCGTCAGAGAAGTACTTCTCAATGATGTTGTAGGCCTTCATGTAGATCTCTTCGTTGCTGTTGTTTTGGCAGTCGTGGATCTTTTCCATGCCTCCACAGTCTTCAATGAACAGAGCATACTTGTTGACTGGCGGCTCAGCACTACCATCTTGGGCTTCTTTGTCCATGTCGCCAACCTTGAGGATGTTCTCGAGGCCGTCGAGAGCGACTTGTATGATCTTGTTGTCAGGGCAGTTCAGCAAATCGCACAGAGGACGGATAGCTCCTTGCTGAACAAGGAAACGAATTTGGTCTGGCTTCTGAAGACCGCCGCTGGTTGCATTGCTGATGGCCCAGCAAGCTTCTTTGCGGGTCTTGAAGTCGCCGTGGCTCAGGAGATGGATGAGTGGTGGCATGATGTTGGCGTCGATGACGGCTTGGATCTGTGTGCTGTTGCCAGCTGTGATGTTGGAGATAGTCCAGCATGCCTCCTTACGAATGCCGTCCTTGGTACTGCTCAGGAGGGACAACAGAGCTCCGAGGGCGCCGCAGTTGATGATAAGCTGGGTCTGCACGTCATCTCCGGTCACGATGTTGCCAACCGAGCGAAGAGCAGGAGTCTGAACCGAAGTAGATGCATGCATGAGCAACTCTACCAACCGACGTGGAATATTGGCCTCGATCACCGCCTGAATCTTGTCATTCGAGCCGTCACTCAAATAGGAAATAGCCCAGCATGCATCGATGAGAACCTCATCGTCGAGAGAATACACCAGCTTGGCAAGCACCGGCAGCGCTGGAGCAATCGTATTCCAGTCCGGTTGAGGTGTCTTGCCCCGACAGAAGTTGCTGAGGGTCCAGGTGGCATTGCGGAGCATGCTCAGCTTGCGGCTATCACCCAGAAGGCGTACAAGCGGCGCCAGAGCGCCCTGAGCAAGCACAAAGTCCCTGCACGCTGGACTGTCTCCTGCAATGTTTCCGAGAGCCCACACAGCCTGTTCCCGCACATCCGGCTCGGGACTGCTGAGAAGCTCAACGAAGATAGGCACTGCTCCATGTTCAATGACAACCTGTGTCTGCTGCGCCGAGCCTGAAGCGATGTTGGTCAGCGCCCAGGCTGCCTCGAATTGCACGAGTGTGTGTGGTGAGCGGAGGAATTCGACGAATCTGGGAACGACGTTGTTCTCAATGACTCGCTCGATTGGAGGATTGCGCTCCTTGCTGAGAAGCTTTCTGAATTTGGTGGTGGCTGCAATCTGATCCTCGATCTTGTCGGAAAACACGCCCCGAACCATTTGTGGGAGCTCCTCGTCCAACTACATGATCAGTCAGTAAGGCGGCACTGGTTTGAGATGCTTCGTATGCACGAACCTGATTCTCGTTCGTGGCACCCTCATCGTCGCTGTCTGGGGCAGCGCCCAACGAAGCACCCAGCCGCTCGGAGCCAGCGTTGATTCCCCGTCGCTTTGCAAGGTTCTCCTCGCGCTTCTGCTTGCGGATCTCGACCTGCTGCTCTTCACGGCGACGGCGAAGCTCGTCAGGCTTGAATGTGCTCTTCGCCTTGAAGTTGTTGCGGCGGTGCTCGGGTATGTAGCGTTCCGCCATGTTTGCTAAGAGCTACGTGTGATGGTGCACGACGTGGTGTGTGGAGGCAATGGTGCGTCGTGGATGGAATGCGATGTCGTCGCCAACGGAGCCGAGATCTTCGGTACGGTGGAAGCTGATGTGATGGTCTGGCTCTATCGCAGAAGCCGCAGACAAGAAGAGGGTGGCGTGATGTGGTAACGCAGCGATGAGAGCGTCGAGGTGGTGGTGGTAGTCGAAAGGAAAACAGCCCTGTCTGTCCCGCACGTCTGTGCTCGCTCGTCGCCGCAAGAAGTCGTGGCACAAAGGTAAGCCGCTGAGTGTGGAAGCACGTCCTCCTTTGTACACCTCATGTACTAATAACAACAGTGAAAAGCCGTTCACGCTCCCACCTTACCTGGAATCACTAGTGCTTCGGAATAGGTAGGTGCAAACACCCTCTCTGGCAAGCGGTGAGTGAAGTGCTCCATGCCACAACACCGACGCAGTTGCTCGACACTTTCACATGCAACAGAGATTGATTAGGTAGCCTTCCTTGGGCCCTTTCTCCAGAGCGGCGCGTGTGCTTCACCACGGACAAGCTGGCAACCACTTCCTACCACTAGTGACTTCTGCAGAGCCAGATTTTGCGATTCTCGCCTGGCTCAGATCACCTCCCAACCCGCCTAACATGTTCATAGACCTCGAGAGCCGCTGGCGGAATTGGTCGCGCACCCAAAGGCACATTCATTGAAGCACAAGCTCGCCCATACGCGTTGCACGCGGTTCTTTTAAACAATTGTCGCGCTTCTGTTATCACAACATCACCCTCCTGCTGAGGCACCATATCCCAAGATGGCAACGCCACCCAAGGGTTTCATAGACCTTGCGTCTGCGTACAAAACACCCGATCAGACCTTTGTCAACATCATTGGCGTTGTTGTCGACCTCATGCAGCCGATGCTGACAAAGACTGGCCAGCATACCATCAGCTTTCGGCTCCTGGACTACAGACTTTCTATGGCAGCTGAAGGTGCGCAAGGACTCACGTGTAGATCCTTCATTGATGATCCCGAACATCTGCCCAAAGTGCGAAACATCGGGGACGTCGTACTCTTTCGCAACATCAAAATGATGACGTTTGATTATTCGCGAGTAGCTGTGACCAACTGGACAACGGGCTGCATTGTCTTTCCTGGAGCCGCCATTCCGGACAAAAGTTTTGCCATTGCATACGTGAACAATCAGAAGCTTGAACGCTTAGGCATACCAAAGGATGTCGACAACTTCAACTTGCAAGAGCAAGATTATGTTATCCGCATCAAGGAAGACATGAAGCCTCGAGTGAACCAATCGCTTGGCAAGATGGCAACCCGCCCTCTGCCTCAGGACAGCACTACGGAAGTCTCTGCTGCCAAACGTGCGAGGACTTCGGGTGGACCATACGGGTTTGGGCCCAAATTCAGCCTGATCGAAGATCTTCGAGATTGGCAATTTGCAGACTTGGTAGGCTTCGTAGTGAAGTGCTATCCTGCGCAATACGGGGGCTGCGATCTTTATATCTCAGACTACACTGCGAATGAGGCACTGCGACCTTATGCGGCACCAGAACAAGAAGGAGAAATTTCTCGTGAGCGTGATGGAGACGCGTTCGGCTACAGCGAAGTTGCGATGAAGAACTGGCCGGGCCCGTATGGTCATCTCGTCATGAAGATTAACGTCAAACCACCACATGCTGCATTCGCTGCCAACAACGTGAAAGAAGGAAACATTGTTCATTTGAGGAATGTCAAGAGGAGGATATCGCCCATTGGTGGGTTTCTCGAAGGCGACATGTGGCCAGACAATAGAGATCCCGATCAGATCAAAATCCGCTTAGTTCGAGATACTTCGGGGCCCGACTGTCAGTCCATGATCAAGAGGAAGGAGAAGTACTGGGTGACGCGCGATACTCGGCTTCTTCAGAATGCCCCAGTGCAAGCAGGTGTGCCACAGAAGAAATCCAAGACCGCTAAGAAAAGGGAGAAGGAGATGGAGAAGAAGGAGAGGAGAGAGAAGGCAAAGGCAAAGGCGACCAGGACTGAGGATCACAATCAGCATATTCGGTGCATGCACGAAGAAGGACTATCAGTGATGAAAGTGAAGGACATCATTGACGAAGAGAATAGATGGCATGCCAATGAAACCCCGGAAGGACTGCGGTATCCCTTGCCATTCATCAATGCAAGGTACTGTGCGAACGTCCGTGTCGTTGACTACCAACCCACGGCGCTCGAAGACTTCGCAGTGCTCGACACAGGTGGCGATAGCGGCTCCCATCCTGATTTGTGGACTCTCGAGGGATCTCCCAAGTACGAGTGGGCGTTCTCCCTCTTGCTTGAGGATGCGTCCAGTTCGAGAGAGTCAGCAGAAGAGAATCGTGTATGGGTACATGTGCAGCACGATGAGGCACAATTCCTACTCGGCGATGTGCCTGACCCAGACGACCTGCGGCACAGACCTGGATTGCTGAGACAGCTCAAAGAGAAACTATTCATTCTGTGGGGCAATCTCGAGGAGAAGGGCGAGGGAGATGCGCTCAGCAACAAAGCTTTTCGGTGCTGCATTGAAGAGTATGGCATTGAGATGGACGAAGATATCTCCAGCGGGCATAGCGGTGCTGGAAGCTGTAAGCGCTGGCTGCGCATGCACAGAATGTTTGGGGTTACGATTTCTTAGGTAGCGTGCAGTTCACCTTTAGATCCCGTTCACGCAGTCACGTGCGATCGTCTAGAGGCGTGACACGGGCGCGTGTGACTGGAAGTTAGGTCTATCCATGCTCGTGCTTTCTAAATTGCAGGGCTGGTGCATGCAGTGGCGGTGGCCTTTACTCCGTCACATTCGACTCGTCAACATACCTCCTACGACAACGAGGACGCCGTCGTGAAATTCCAATGATCAGACCGAGCAAGCATGGATCTCACCATGCACCCATCATTCACCTGTCACATTGCCATTGTGCTATGATACATTCGACGGATACTGTAACTTTGTCCAAGACAACGTGTTGTAATGTCTGCGCCACTTCATGGACCAGGGCGCGGAGGTCGATCGGAGGAAAGCCACAACCGAATCGTCGTGTTGGGCCAGGGATGTTCGATCGTCTGTGCATGTCCATGTTTAGCCTTCTCTTGTTGCTTGGGTCAATTTCCCCGGCGGAGATCGCTCAGGCTCATGTGGTGGTTGTCAAGGGTGACCTGCTCGCCGTGCCAATGCCGCGGTCAAGCTCAGCAAAGAAGCTCTGGCAGGTCCTGGTCTGGACTTCGTCACAGTCATCATCATGGAACGAGGTCCGCCATACTTCGCTTGTATCGACTGTACCTAGGCACAGCGTCTGATGAGAGGGCGACTGAACGGAAAGGGAGGGCTGGGCAAAGTCTGTGTAAATTGGACATGGAAGGGATTGCGATCTGCCGTCGATGATTACGTCACCATGTTCGTGGACTGCACATCTCATGTCTGCCAGGAGGAGGACATGCTGGCCCTGGCGTTCGTACGCGAGGAAAATCAAGGCAGACGAGTCCTTGCGTGTCTATGGCGGCAGTAATGTGCTGTAATCCTGAAAGAGGAGAAATGGACACCTTGAACTGGAAGACCTGCGTGCCAGGCTGTGTGTCGTCATTGTTTGTCGTGATTCCCTCAGCAATGAATCTCAGCTCCCAGTCCCGTCACGAACTGGGAAGCATGGACCCGCGCGTGTCAACGCCTTCCCTACGCCTGCGCCTGTTCTGTTCCTTCCCACAACCCGCCAATACTACCTCCTCTCGCGCGTCTCCCTCGCTCTCTCTCCCTCACTCTTTCCCCTTCCTCTCTCTCCCTTCCTTCCAGCCCACACTTCCCACACAATTGACGCTTGCGCGCGCTGCATAATTCTCGAGATACCCCTTCAGCTTGCGCATTCCAGTACTCTGCATCACTTCAGTCAGCATCCCAGCCTGCTGCAAACAGCGCGAGTGCAACAACAAAGACACGCGAAACGACTCTTCACGAACACCACCACCTTCGAGCATAGCCCAGCTATCAGAATAACGACAACACAACCGCCATCATGACCTCGAAATCGGTCAACGTGCCCACCGACCCCAAGGTGAAGGAGAAGGACATCAACGCCAAGCTCCAGCTCTATGGAATCTACTCAGGTATGTGCGCTCGACTCGACGAGTGGGTGCTGGGAGCGCCGCTGACTTTTTATCTCTCTAGCTTTCGCTAAGGGCAAGGCTCCCACGAACCAGCAGATTGATGTTGCGATGAACTCGGCGCTTTCGTGGAAGGCGCTGCAATCCCCACCCACAAAGCTTTCGCAGGACGGTCAGGTACTCGTCCATGATCTCCGTGATGTGATCGAGAAGGCAAAGCTTCTGCTTTTGACCAAGAACGAGGGCGATCTCATCCAGGATTTCATTTGGCAGACACAAGGCATCGGTGCTGGCAATGCCTCAACACCAGGTGCTCCAATCGACAAGGAGACTGCACAACAGCACGGCCAGCAGGCCCTCGAGGGTCTGCGTACTCTGGGCCAACTCATCATCACCAATGGCCAGTTCCGCAAGCTACGTATGTTGTTAATGTTCGAGTCCTTGTCGTCATGCGCATGATGTGCTGACATGATTGCAGTGAGCGACTCCGTTGTGCTGTTCCGTGACATGGCCGGCGATGCCGCACAGAACGCAGCATCTGCCATTAACCCAGATGAGCAGCGTCTCAACCAGATCGATGAGCCAGCCGAAGATAACACCTGGCATGAGGCTCCGGATCTCAGCACGGGTAATATCAAGAACCAGGTCAAGTCCGCCATGCCAATGAGCAAGTCAGAGGCAAAGGGCCATGTCAAGGATGTCGCAGGTGATGCCACTCAGGCTGCACACCCAGCTGGCTCTCGCGATCCCGCTGATGCTGCAGATCTCGCCCGCCAAGAGCAGCAGACTGGCGTCCAGACTGGTATCGATGGCAAGCAAGGTGCCAAGGTCGCCGCAGACCGTACTCAACAGAAAGCCCAGAAGACATGGGATGAGATGGACGAGAACGACAAGCAGCAGGTTCGCGAATACCGTCAGAAGACCAAGGAATACTTCCAGAAGAAGGTGCCAAAGGAGCGTCGCGAGCAGACCATTTACCGCCTGAAGAAGATGATTGTGGAGATTCAGGGTCACCAGGACTGTGAGTTTTCCTCGCTGCCAGTGCCGTCTCCAAAGATGGTGTTCCCTTGATCACTGTCCATGATCCTCGTCAAGGGAACGGTAGCACATCCACTGACAATAAATCACAGATCAACAAGCAGTTGACACGCTCCTCCGCTTGGCCGAGGAATACACTGGCCACACTAAGGATGTGGCGGCTCAAACGACGGGAGCCGTGAAAGGTGCCCATAGCCAGGATACCCTGAAAACCGCGGAAGCTAACCTCAGAGTGCGTATTTGATTAGATTTTGCTCACAGTCATCAGCATATGCTGATTTCATTAAAGACCCTTTTGGAGCGATTCGCCAACAACACCTCGTTCGATGACCTCTTCGATTCCATCAACCAGATCTACCGAGACGCCGACAAGGACCCTGAACTCAAGGGCTTCTTCCGAAAACTCGATGCATTCATCCGCCGCTGCCTCAAGGAGCAAGGCTACATTCTCCAGGACGAGTCGAATGAGGAGTGGAACAAGCTATACGGTATGCCACTTCATCTCCGTGTCGTGACCGCATGGGCTCAACTAACCATCTTTTCTCAGACCACGGTGACTTCCTCCTCCGCGATCGCTACCGCGACCACACCAACCGTGTCGCCGACGAGACCAAGTTCTTGGCTGGTCAATTCGAGGAGGACCGCCAGAACAAGGAGTTCGCAGCTTCGATGGAGAAGTTGTTCAAGGATCTGGGCAATGACTCTGAGGGCAAGGCGGAGTTCAAGCCACATTTGATCAAAGATCTCACCGAGGTCATCATTCCTGGCTTCTTCGAGAACGTCCGCTACGTTCCAATCCCACGCATCGAGGTTTCTGACCCACAGATTGATGCTATTGTGGAGAACCTGGTCCTCGAGGGCGACAATCTGGCTCCAAACATGTTCGAGTTCGGTTCTGATAACTACTGGCGCTGGGGCCGCAAGGGCTTCCAATCGAAGAACAAGAACAAGGTCATGCTCGCAGTCTCAGGTATCCAAATGGACCTCAAGGACGTCGCCTACTACGTCAAGAAGAAGCAAGGCTTTCCTTCCATCACCGACAAGGGATTGCTGGATATCTTCCTTGGTGGCACTGGCCTCAGCTTCAAGGTGGCCATGGAGACCGCCGACAAGAAGGATCGCAGCCACTTCTTCAAGATCAACACCATCAATGTTGATGTGAAGAATGTGAACATCAAGGTCAAGCAGTCTAACCACAAGTTACTGTTCAGTCTGTTCAAACCAGTCCTTCTCAAGGTCCTGCGACCAGTGATCCAGAAGGTGATTGAAAAGCAAGTCCGGGACAGCGTTGGCAAGCTTGATGCGTTCTTGTATCAGGTGAAGCAAGAAGTTGACCGCGCTACGGAAGAGGCGAAGAACAACCCGGACCCAGAACATCTCCAGAGTATCTACCAGAAGTATTTCAATGCCTTCCAGGCGCAGATGCAGAAAGGTCAAAAGAAGAAGGAGGCCGCCAAGGAGAAAACCAAGGACACGAACGTGAATGTGGCTATGACCCAGAACGATTCGATCTTCAAGAACATCTCCCTTCCAGGTGGCATCTCTACCAAGGCTACCGAGTACCAGCAGCTTGCCGCTAAGGGCGAAAAGTGGGAGAGCCCAGTCTTCAGCATTGGCACGGCTAGCCCAACTAAGAGTTTGCCCCCTGCTGGTAAGGTTACCCGCAAACCCCACAACGTCACTCAGAGTGGTCTGAGAGGTCCCTCTTCTGGCGCACAGCAGAGCAGTACTTCCGGCGGCCTATCATCGGGTAATCTGACCCAGAACACCGGAGTCCCAAACACCTACGGCTCCCAGAGCACAGGAGTCCAGGACACGTACGGTTCTAGCAGTGCAGAAGGTCGCCAGATTGGCGGCACCGCACCCTACACAGACTCGATGAATGGTGGTGCTTCGCGCATCGGCGAGAACAAGTCGGTCACGGGCCAGCCAAATCTTTCTTTCAGCAACCAGGTTGATGGCGCATTCCAGCCCACTCGTCAAATCTAAAGGAGGATGTGCGCGTTCATTACGCCAGTGCCTTGTCGTACCAGTCGGCTTGATACTGGAAAATGCCATGGCTGCCGTTTGGTGTTGGCGATGAGATACCCAATTCGTTTTGCTGTTGCGACTGCTGCGTTCCGAAAAACAATTGATCAGTACCAGTGCCACTCAGTTAATCATACTGCTCGCGTTGGGCTTTAGTTGTCGTTTTAGTCAAGTCATTTGCAATACAACACACGAGGGAGTGATGTTCTGTCTACCATTTCCACTTACTGCACGCTGAAACGTACCCAATTGTGCGCAATACATGTAATCAGACCATCCGGTCCTCTTCAGAAGACCTCCTCGGTCACCCTTCTGCCATACCAATTTCCAAGCTCATCCTCTTTCTCGAGATCGTCATCATCGCCATCATTGGCACCGGTGAAGTAGCCGGTCAATTTCATATTATCATTTTCTTCGGCGTCATCGGCCTCTGGCCAATCGACTCGGCAAGGAGCGCCTCTGACTTCGAGTAACTCCTTGGCCGTACCCCAACTGAAGCGACATTCATTCCCCCAACCAAAGACCGGATCCATGTTATTCTTGAGCCAATTCGCACAACGTACATCACTGGGATATCCAGATCCCCATGCCATTGTTGTTGTTGTTGTTTTCACCTCGGCAGAATCGTTTCTTCTTCTTCTTTCTTCTTCTTCCGCAGATTTCATATACAACACCTCCAACGCCGCATCCCTCGTCACTTTCGCACACACCGACGCCGCCGACACACACGGAAATAAACTATCTGCCTTTTTCGCCACGGTAATTTTCACCGCGGGGAAAATTTTCTCGAGTTTCGCTTGATAGATTTCGGGTTTTCCGATCGTGTCAATGTATATATGTTGGATATTAATTTTGAGGTCGTAGAGAATTTGGTGGATGAGAGTTATGGTGGCTTCGATGGCTTGGTTGTTGAGATTGGATATTTGGGGGGTGGCGTTGATGGCTCCGCTGGTGGAGGTAAAGGGGGTGTGGGTGGGACGGAGCATGCTGGAGGAAATATCTTGGGCGGAAAGGGAACGGATGGCCCAGCCGCAGTGGGTGTAGAGAGGGGTTTCGGGGGAGCAGATTTGTTGCATGAGGTGGGAGCGGAAAGTTGGAGTGAGGAGTTTGGAGTCGTTGAATTTGTAGGTTTGCGTGAGGAGGGTGTGGTGGAAGGTGGTGGGGAGGTAGAAGAGGCCGTAGACCATGGGACCTGGATGATGTTTTTTTTTCTGTTCTTAGCTGTTTGTTGAGGAAAAAGTGTGAAAAAAAATCACATCATACCAAGAACGGGACCTCGACCGGCTTCATCGATTCCCAAGACACATTCGGTAGTCATGTCTTCTCGGATGGCTTGGGGGATTGCAGAGTGGTGGGTATAACTTTCTCCCGCCAGCACTTTGTCGTGATGGATTGAAGGGGCGATGAAGACTTCTGCGGGAGGCGTTTCTTGGAGCACGTCGGGAGTGTGGTCGGGCTGATCTTCTTCCATGGTTTCGTTCATTGTGGGCGGGGACGGTATGGGGAAGCTGTTGTCGTGGTGGTGGTAGTAGTGGTGGTGGTGATAGCTGCAAGTTTCGTGTTTGGGAGACGCGTTTTCTATAGCGGGAAGACGCGACGCGCTAGAAGTTAGAGTACGGCAGACTAGGTAGAAGCACGGGACACTGGTGCTAGAAGGTAGGAGGTACGGAAGACGAGAACCAAGCGAGCGGGTCAGCAGATCAGCCAAGCTGCCAAGATCAACAGGAGAAAGCCAGGCGGGAGAAAGCCGGCACCGGGAGGGGGATAGAAGGACGATGACCGATGACCGAGGGGTGACGGGGGCCTCGGTATGAGCGCATGTGTTTTTCATCACAAGCACCCGACCTAGCACTCTTCCATACATGTAGGTTGCTGCCCTACAGTCCAGTGGCATACAGGTACCTTGGACATATGAAGTAGCCCTATTGCTCGAGGTCTACTCTTCCCCTCTCCTCCCTCTCTCCTTGCATCGCCCACCGCGAGCAAATCGGCCATTATGTCGCAGAAGGTGAGCCCGTGACGGTGTGCGAGCAGCAGCAGTTGTTGTTCATGTTGATATCAGAGTACTGTGGATCCACATCGGCTAAGACACGCGAACAGGAAAGTGCAGCGCAGCAGACGACGGCCGAGCAGCAAAGTGACAATGTCGCACACGCTCTGGCCGGCGCCGGTGGAGGCCTCCTCTCCATGGCATTGACGTTAGTTTCCGCGCCAGTAGTCCGACTGGCTGAATAGAGCCAGCAGAGGCAGAGGCAGAGGCAGAGACAGTACTGAGACCAAGGCACAGATATCCTCTCATCACCCTCTCCACGCGAGCGCAGGTCGAGAAGAAAAAGGCTTCGACCGGCACCCTGGATGCAGCCAAGCGCATCATTGACCGCGAGGGCGTCGTGGGTCTGTACGCGGGTCTGGACAGTGCGCTCTTTGGCATTACCGTCACGAACTTTGTCTACTACTATTGGTATGAGTTCTCGCGTGCCTTCTTCCAGAGGTCCACGGGGAAGAAACAGCTCTCCACTCTCGAGTCCATGGCTGCGGGAGCGCTCGCCGGCTCGGCCACCGTTCTCCTCACCAACCCCATCTGGGTCATCAACACACGCATGACGGCTCGTAAAAACGAGTCCACCGAAACCCTCCCTCTCCAGGAGGGCGAGAAGCGACAAGTCAACACCGCCCAACCCGGCACCATTTCCACTCTCCTCAAGATCATCCGTGAAGATGGCTTCTTCCGTCTCTTCGCCGGTGTCCTGCCAGCACTGATCCTCGTCATGAACCCCATCTTGCAGTACACGATTTTCGAGCAACTGAAGCAGGCACTCGAGAAGAGAAGGAAAGTGGGACCTACAGACTCTTTCGTGCTGGGTGCCTTGGGCAAGTTGGCTGCCACGAGCATCACTTATCCATACATCACCGTCAAGTCGAGGGCCCATGTGGCGAGTAAGGATGCGAAGAAACAGGGCATGATTGCGACATTGAAGCAGATTTACCACGAGGAGGGAACCGCTGGTCTGTATGGGGGTGAGTTCATGTCTGGTGGTAGCCGATGATTCGGGGATGCGCGACTGTACTGACGAGTGTACTTGTGTGTGTAGGTATTGGACCCAAGGTCACACAATCTGTTCTTACGGCAGCGTTCTTGTTCGCTTTCAAGGATGCGCTGTATGATATGACGATCAAAGCTCGTCGCAGCGTCGCTGCAAAGAGGGCGTAATGAAGTGCAGCAGTTGATGGTTTTACGGCAGCAAGCTTCACACGTGCACTGTAGTGTCTTGGGTGCAAAGAACCAAGGGCTGGCCGTGACCACGATGATGCCTACAGTAGTCGTTGAATACGAGTGGATTCGGGCAGGCCTACCGCCTGTCGGGGTTCTGGACGGCGATTTTTATTGCGGGAGGAGTCTTGGGCCCTTAACTTAGGGCGCAAGGCACCGGCCGGCATCCTAAACCATGTGAAAAGTCAGCACTCGGAACAGGGGGATTAGGATCGCGAAACTTCACTACCTCGTAGTAGTAATTGTAGAAATCCACCTTACTCGAACTGTGAACAATGACAATTTTAACAAGTCCACGATGGACGAGTTCAGACCCCCTCTCCGCCATTCGGCAAGATGCTATAGCAACGGAAGGATGGATACTGCATAACTGCAACGTGAACGGTCAAATCACGTTGACCCAAATGGGGAGAGCAAGCGAGGAAGGATTTGAAGATTTCAGTGGCTAGCGATAACTAGTTTTTCCGCCTTGCTCCATCCGGAAGGTGGAGCGTGTTTAGACGACTTGTGAGTGGCCGAATCCGGCGTGAAATTGGGGTCTTATTCCTTCTAGAACTATAAAACCAACAGAGTGTGACATCCATGCATCAGGCATCTTCTTCTTTAGGGCAGGGCCTAGGGTAGGTAAAGTCGGTACATGACTACAAGTACAGGTAGGGTACGGGTAGATACCTCCTAGAAGGAATGGAAGGATGAGAAGAAAAAAAATAATAATTATCATAAGCCAACGGTGCTGCCGTCTTTTTTCTTTTGGTTTTTCTTCATCGTCTAACTCTTGTGCTACCATATTTTTGCTTACCTACTACTGCAGTGATAGTCGTGTTACACACACACGGTTGAAGCATTGTCTATCTATCTGTCTATCAGTCGCTATCGAGATACCAGCCTTCTGTTTTGAGACGCAGTGGAACAGAAGAGAACAGAACAAGAGCTTTTTCAGACATATTTTCTTTCTCGCCACCTACTCACCTACTCAATCAATCAATACACCATGGCGACCACAACAACAACAACAACTCTTCACAATGTGGACTTGCGAAACCACCATCTCGAAAAAGACCCTTGCATCATCAATACCGTCTCATTTCACTCCGACGACAACTCTTCTTCGGATGTAGACGACGAATCACAATTGCAAAAACACCACCACGAAAAACCCAAATCGGAACACTACGAACTCATTACCCATCATCATCACGATCATGATTACCACCCTCTCCGCACACAAATCACCTCTCAAACCCACGATTTTATCCTCACCCACTGGTCCTTTTCCTCTTCTTCTTTTTCAGCTTCTTCTTCAGCAACCTCATATCTCAAAACCGACCTCCCCGGTCTCGCAAGCAAAATTTTCCCCTCTGCTCTCGACGACCGTATACATCTTCTCGCGAGATTATTTTCTGTGGTGTTTTTATTGGGCGAGGAAATTGATGCGATTGTACGTTGCGATTATCATGAAAATGAAAACGATGATGAAAGGGATGAGAGGGATGATGAAGAAAGGGATGAAAGGGAGGGGGTAAGAAAGGAAATTATACAATTTTTGAAAGGAGCTTTTAATGGAGTGGATGGAAGAAGGAGAAATCTTGATCGAGAGGAAGAAGAATGCGAAGAAGAAGAAGAATTCCCTCTCGTCTGGATGTTAAATCACGTCTTGGATGAAATGGCCAGTCATGCATATTTGCTCGTCATGGGGGAAGTCCAAGAGGCGATTTGGAGATTTTTGGGGATTGCGGGGAGTCAAAGGAGGGGAGAAAAGAATGATGATGATGATGATGATGCATTGTTGAGATTTCGAGCAAAATTTGTGGATGCGGGAATGTGGTTGCCTTTGTATCGGTTTGCTACGGGCGGGATGGTGGATGAGGAGGAGTTTGGGTTTGGTGGGGAGGAGATGGTGGAGTGGAGTGGAGTGGTGGGAGGGGGATCTTGAAGATTTGATTGATTTTTTTTGTTTTTGAGCGCTTGAGCGTTGGAGTGGGTGTTGATGGACCATGTGATCGATCTCATATCATGGTCTGCTACAATATTATAATCGCTTTATTCTTTCTTTCTTCTGCTATATGATAATACCTAGTATTGGCAAAGTAGAAATTTACATTTATCACTTGATAGATACTGTTTTCTATTTCGATTTCTCCTGTCGTTCGTTTCGATTTCCTCCTGCCTAGGTAGGTATGTATTCCGCTGCTGCTGCTGCTGCCGCCGCCGCCGTGACCATATCCATCGCAGCAATCGCACTATATCTCGGTGCAAAAAGCCCACATCGAGAATTGACTTCCGCAGAGTTAATAACCGTAATCCCCGAGCTCAGTATCGAACCACGCGTCCCAAGAACTGCCATATCCAAACTACCCGGCAGAGTGGAATTGTCATTGAAGTAGATACCACCTGCAACTTCCATCGCCCCCGTGGGACCGATCCCTCGTGCTGCACCCAACACCTGACTCGCCGAGCCGGTGCCCACGGGATTCCAACCCGGCCCACCAGCAGGATTCTTTGCAAATCTCGCCCATGCGCCCTGAATGGTCTTGAGGAGGGCATACTGTTGCGTGGTCTCATTGATTGGCAAATATGATCCAAACACGAGAGGGATTTCACTCGAGTGATAGGCACCCAAAGCTTGAATTCCCGCTACGGGTTGGACGTTGGAGAACGAGGCATTGTAATAGTATTGCCAGGTGGGAATCCCGGCCGCTGCAGAGGCGTTGGCCCACAGTCCGGCGGGGCATTGAAAGAGGTATTCGGTGTAGATTTGCGAGAGCTGATCGTATGGCGTCGGGCCGGAGTCGAAGCCGCTCAGAGGATAGGCGGCGGCAATGGCATCGATGGCGGCGCTGTTGTTGGCTGTGATTTGTTCGAGAAATGGTCGGGAATCATTCTGGCCGATCTGGAACACTCGGCCTTCTTGCGCGTTCGATCCGCCGAGGACGGGTATGCTGGGGATGAGCCCTTGTGCGCGTCTTTCGGCTGCATTGACGAAGAAGGTTCTGTTGTCGAATACTGGGCTGAACTCCAGACCCTGCTGTTCATTGATGGATTTGATAGTCGTCGCGTTTGCTGCGCGAATACAGGTCAAGTTGCTGCTATAGCTCGTCGAGCAATTCAACGCTGCAGCGAGTTGACCCCATCGTTCGTAGGTCAAAGGGCGCGGCTGCGACCTGAACGAGGTTTGGCCACTTTGTAGGATCGCTCCACGGAATGGAACGGTGTCTCCCTTGTTATATGATGTCAATAGAGCATCCACACTCCAGCCGCCAGCAGACTCGCCGAAGATGGTGACTTTGTCCGGTGAGCCACCAAATGCTACCAGTTGTCAGCTTCCACTCCCAATGCGAAAACGGAATGAGTCCGGACCGACCTGCGATGTTGCGCTGAACCCAGTCAAGACCTGCTCGTTGGTCCAAGAAGCCAAGGTTCTGTTCGGTGATGGGGAGTTCGGGGGACGTGGCAAAACCTAGAGAGCGTGCTCATTAGCAGTGTCCTGCCCTGGCACATATCTTCTTCGTAGCTTACCAAAGACATTCGTCCTGTAATTAACCGTGACGACAATGACATCCTCGTAAGCCGCGAGCGTGCTACCATCATAGTACTGTTGGCCTGCAGTCCCCAGCTGCAATCCTCCGCCATAAATCCTGCAGAACACACAAAATTCAGAGATGAGCAGCTGACTTATTATTTCCGAGATGGCAAGACTGTTGACGGGAAAAGTATTACTTACCAGAATAGCACTGCACGTCCATCGCAGGGCGCTGGAGAACTTGGGGCGTATACATTCAAGTACAAGCAGTCTTCACTCTCCTCTGGAGCAGGGCCCCCAGGATTGTTGAACACGGCTTTGGTTATCTCTGCGACAGGCGCTGGTCCTGAGAATTGCTGGATACACGCGGGCTTGAACGCGGTGGCATTGATCGTCTGTCCTGATGACTGTATGGACTCGGGAGGTGCAAATCTCGTGGGTGGACTCTTTGCAAAGGGAATGCCCAAGTACTGATTCACTGCTGCTGTCGCTGCTGGCATTGAAGTAGTCGTTCCTTGCACAGTCCCAATATCGATCGTTGCAGTGGGGCCTCCCCCGTTGTAGCATGATGTGCTTGGACTCTCTGGTGTCGACGAAGGGTTTGGTGGGTTCGAGGCTGTGTAAGCTGTGTTCTGCTCGCAATAATCGATCTTCCCGTCCTTACAGCAGGTTCCAGCTGCAGTCGGCATCCATGCTATGCTACCCGAGTGGCACTGACCAAAATAGCCCTCGCCGTTGCATAGAATCGCACCATTCTCACTACAGGTGCTGGTCCCCGTTCGGGCGTTCAAGTGACCTGCAGCACATGCAGTGGTGAGCAGCACCATCCATATACAGTATCTTGCGCTCATTTTGTCCGTTTTCCTGCCACATTCACGGAAGAAGAAGAAGAGGAGGAGGAGGAGGAGGAGGAGGAAGAAGAAGATAGCGGGGGCCAAGTATTAAGCAGACCACACTTCCCCATACCGGAGGGCTATGACTGCATGTTTAACAACAGGCGGCCAAGCCTCTGACTACGTAGCTCTGCAGTCCTGTCTACTATGACAACTTGGCTGTGGTGGCTTGCCCGCTTCGCACTTTCGAGCAACCGCGGGTATACCACATCGTGATCTTGGCAATTTCAGTTGCGTGTAAGAGATTCTGTTGTCAGTCGATACGAGGTTCAGCCATAGCTTCTTCGACCACATTGCTGCATTGCGTGCATTGACCATCACATCGACCATAACAACCTTAGAAACACCTCCGCGCGAACGCTTGAGCGGCTCTCCTGGGTAGCAGAAGAAGTGGAACACCCAAAGGCTTGGGTAGCAGAAGAAGCGGAACACCTATAGGCTTGGCGATCACTTTGGGTGTTCCTATAGGTGTTCCGCTTCTTCTGCTACCGGTACCCAGGAGCGGCTGTTACACGTGGTGGTGTCAATGTGGTGAATGAGGTGGTGTGTGGTGTGGAGGTCCGAGGTACATTTGAAGAATGCGGGGGTTTCGGCGCGGGCCGGACCGCAAGGCGGGGATGGCCGATGGCGAGTGCTTCTACCTCCCATCTCCTACCTCCTACCTCCTACCTCGATGTCCTCGGTTGCCACCTGCATCCTTGGGGCTGGTGCTGTTATGTGTGCTTGGACAGTGGGTATCGTGAGTCCTCGCAGTTGATGCATTCAGGGACTTGCTGCGCGAAACACTCTATATTCTGTACGCCGTGCAGTGTGCTGGCATTTGACACTGCCCCCGTCAGCGCAGCATTTGAGCAAATCCGGTATGGAAAGGGGGCCTTGACGTGCATACAGGTCAGGCATGGAGAGCTGTCTCCCAGTGGAAAACTGATGCACGCAGTTGCAGGACGAAATTCTTGGAGTGCTTGACATTGGTTCCGGACTCACGAGCTCCGCGGAGCGCTGTTGAACAGCCTCGGGGGGCTCCGCGGACAGGTTGAAATACAGGACGCAGTACCTCCTAATTGCCATTGCCGTTCTCCCTCTTGACAGGGGATGCTTCGTATTGCCATATGAGCCTCGGGAGCGCAACCTTCCTGGAAGGGAAAGTGGTAGTAGTCCCCTCGGCGTAGAGTCGTATGAGGTGAAGATGGCGTCGACAAACTGCCTATGTCGCCGTAGTCGCGTGATGACTACTGGGAATCGAAGCAGTACGGGGTGACAGGAGCTTAAAAAGGGAGAGGGAGAGATAGAGCGAAACGAGGGGAGCTATCAAAGCCCAAGTCGCATTTTGACTTTTGAAGGAGTCTTTTGATAGCTGCCCTTTGTGGAATGCTCATGGCGATCGCATGGAGGGCAGGAGGAAATGGGATAGGTATGACCTCCTATCTCATAGGTACTGTAGGAGGTAAGGTGCTGTATGAAATGGTCCATGCTACGCGACGTCGCTACGAGGTGCTGAGCGGCCGGCGCTTTTGTAAGTCTTGTACCACGGCAGGTATTCTCTTCCCACCCACCACATCTGGTCACACATGGCGTCCTCGTTCTGCACTCGCACTGGACGGCGTGTCCACTGAGTGCGACCGCTCGGCGCCCGCCATGATGCAATCAATCACAATCATGGAACGAACGAGAAGGGCTAGGAGGTACCTCCTAGATATAGAGGGGGGAGAGCGTCGGAGATCGGAGCAATGTACTACCTTACCTAGTTTGTGTTTGTGGCTGCTTCGGCTATGTCCGCTCCTTGGCAGTGGTCCCGCCTGCCAATCATGAACTGAGCTTCCGTTCTTCTTTCTTTCGCACCTCCACGCCATACCAAGCCATACCAAGCCATGCTTCACTTCAGCCCTTCCACCTCACGGGATTGGTCCGCCGACATCATTGCTCGCCTTATAGCGTACCTGACTACTGCCCGCCATCAATTTCCACCTTTCACATCACCTCCAATATGCACCTTCTCGCTAAAGTCACAGACGGCCCACCGCGCAAGAACAGACCAGACTAGAGGTACCGTACTCTTTAGGGACAACCGCGGCGTGTGACGTGCCAAACGCGATGCCATCGTGCCAGCGTGTTGCACAGCATCTTGTTGCCCAGGACTCATCACTCATGACGACTGGCCTTCTTGTGTGCAGGATCCACACATATTGCTAGTCGGACTCGGCGCATTTGTGCCTGTCTCAGAATAATTATCAGCAGCATTTCATCAGCATCAGACGAGCCGCGCCACATGCTCCAGCGCCACGGGTGCATCGTGGCACACTGCGCTGGAGTGGCACATCGCACCCACAAGAGACACGCCTGTCCAATCAGCTTCTACGCGCCACACTAGCCCATAGATTGCCACCTTCTGTGACCAGGATGCCAGGCCGGTGACAGATGCATGGACGACAAAGGCTGAGCCGATGGACGCAACTGCAGTAGTGTGCAGATGATAAGCTACCACAAGACTTGATAAGACTAGAGGACAAGATGACTTCAAGTCTCTCGGCAGAGCTTGTCCTTCATCAAGCACGCTAATCCGGGGCGAGTCGATCTTCCGTCACAGCTGAACCACTCAGACTGTAGGAGGTAGACCTCGCCAACGTCTGGGCAGCGGCAGCGCTTCCACTCGTGGCACTGCCAGCCCTTCACTGACATTGTTCGCAGACAATCCGAGTGACACCCACACAGATCCACTTGAGCGAGGGACGCCTTCCTGCCCGCTCATTCGTGCACCTCGACTGTAATGACCCTTTTGCGCCGTCTCCATACGGCAGTCTCATGGCCTTCCCGAAACACCTCCGACCTTCGCAAGTCGTCATTTTAACCAATCTAGGCTCACATGGCCGACGTTACAGTGCTAGCCAGTTGGCTAGCATTCAACTGGCTAGTATTCTGCTTGCCTCTGCCGCTTCTTAGCACGAAAAGATGCCTTTGTTCAGCTGTATGCCCGCCTGCATGCAGCATATGATCAACCTGCCCAATTTGGAAGGTATTGTCCCCCTGCCAGCCAAACTTTCGTGGTAGGACATGCGTTTGAGGGACGACATACCAAGCCTTTCGAGGAGTACTGCCGTGCGGACAACCACAGAGACCGCATGACTGGCCACTCTTGTTGATTGCTTGCGGGCTGTACGGTCGATCAGGCTGACTGCTGAGCTCCACTCGCGACAGCCTTTGTACACTGCTGTCCGAAGCAGACATATAAAACATGTCTCCTGCGTTGTAAGTGCACTCATCAGCTCAATCAGCCTCTACAGCATTCTACCACCTAGGCGACGCACTCATTCGATCCCCATTTAAGATGCACTACGCATTTGTGTCGGCTGCCCTGGCCGCATCCGCAACCCTTACGCTCGCAGCTCCAGCAGCAGAAGTTGCCAACCGCAAGTCGTTCCAGATTACACAAGTCCCAAGAGGAAAGGTTTTCAAGAATGGAGCTCAACAGATGATGAAGGCGTACAACAAGTATGCCAAGGTGGGCGCTGTTGCACCGGACCATGTGCAAGCAGCGGCTGCCGCAGTCCAGAGCGGCAGTGTCACCGCTGCTCCCGAGCAGTACGACCAAGCCTACCTCTCTCCAGTCAGTGTGGGCGGCAAGACACTCCAGCTCGACTTCGACACCGGGTCTGCTGATCGTACGTCAACAGCATTTATTGACACTCAGGAACGTTTACTAACATTTCTCCAGTCTGGGTGTTCTCCACGCTTATGCCAAGCAGCGAACAGTCCGGTCACGCTATCTACAACCCAAGCACCTCTGGCCGGAAGCTATCTGGACAGACGTGGGACATTAGCTACGGTGATGGCTCCGGCGCAAGTGGTACCGTCTACGCCGATAAGGTCGTCGTTGGCGGTGTGACCGCCACCTCCCAGGCAGTCGAGGCTGCTACTTCAGTGTCTGCAGCATTCACGCAGGACCAGGACAACGATGGACTCTTGGGCCTTGCCTTCTCTAGCATCAACACTGTTAGTCCCAACCAGCAGACTACTTTCTTTGATACCGTCAAGAGCAGTCTAGCAAAGAAGCTCTTTGCTGTCGACCTCAAGGCTGGCAAAGCAGGCACGTACGACTTCGGCTATATCGACTCCTCCAAATACACCGGCAGCATCACATATACCGCAGTCGATACCTCTCAAGGATTTTGGCAGTTCACTGCTGGCGGCTACAGCACTGGTTCGGGTTCTACGAGCGGAAACATTGGTGACTCCATCATGGACACGGGAACCTCGCTCCTCTACCTTCCATCGAACGTCGTCTCTTCCTACTACTCACACGTCTCGGGCTCCAGGCTCGACAACTCCCAGGGTGGATATACCTTCCCCTGCCGCAACACTCTGCCAGACTTCAACGTCTCCATCGGTGGCAAGGTGTTCACAGTTCCTGGCTCCTACATCAACTATGCTCCCATCGACAGCTCGGGCAGCACTTGCTTTGGTGGTATTCAGCCCAATGATGGAATTGGTTTCACCATCTTCGGAGATGTGTTCATGAAGGCTACCTACGTCGTGTTCGACCAGACGACTTCTTCTCCACGCCTGGGCATAGCTGCGCAGAGCTAGATCATGTGATCATTTAAGAGCGTATATTTCGTCCTTTATTACTCGACCAGATAGATGTCCATTTATATTCAGCAATATTTCCTTGTGCCTGCCTACTCACTAATACCAGAAAAACGTCATTCTGTTCACCACCAGCCTCTTCAGTGCTGCTGCTCCACAGCTCTCCAGCCATTACGGAGTAATGATTTCCCAAAAATCACACTGCTCAGCACCACAGCGGTGCCCGCGAGCGCCACACCGGTCCACCACGCACATCGAATGCCCCACAACGTGGCTTCTCTCGTGGCCTGATGCTTGTTGACGTGCACTTCGACTGTCCCTGCAATCCCCAGACAGATGCTGATGGGGTAGCTGACCATGGCGTACACTAATGACGAGGCGAGACCTTGATGATGATGATGATGATGGTGGCGGTGATGATCATCCGGTGAAGTGATATTTGATGAAGAAGAAGAGGAGGAAGAGGACGAAGGAGGGGGAGAGAGCAGGAGAGTTCCTGCTGCGAGACTCATTGCCATTCCTAGGAAAAAGCAAGAAAAGAAAAAGAAGAATTAGCAAATGAAGTACCAAACGACGGCTACCTAAGGTTTCAAAAGAAAAACTCACCAAAAGGCATCGTCAATACTGCAAGAAACATTTGCGCCCAATACGTCTGCTTGCTGGGTTGTGTGGCCGTCATAATTTCTCCCACAAAGAAGGCCACCATGGACAAGAAGAGCGTAAACTGCACTGAAGTGTGGCGTAGCAAAAAGATGGTGGCTCCCGCAGCGAGCAGTCCGGCAAACATGAGAGGAATAAATTGCGCAGTAGTGCCCAATGCGCTAAAGTGTCGAATGTCGTCGAGGAATTTGAACGAGTAGAATGTCCAGATTCCGGCTGATCCCCAGCCTAAACCGACGACGATGAGGCTGCATAGGGCTTTGAGTTCGATGGGGAAGATGGGAGAGAGCGCGCGCGCTTCGACCCAGATGAAGGCGATGAGGGAAATGATGCCGATGATGAGGAGTAAGTAGACTCGCGGCGTGCTCCAGCCGAAAAGAGGAGCGAGATTCCATGCGACGCTGACGAGTACCAGACCGAAAATTCCAAGCAACGAACCTGCCAGATCCCATCCAGGCCGATCATCGTCTCTGGTGCGGGAAAATTGTACGTCGTGAGCGAGGGCTCGGGGAATGATGAGGATGGAGAGCGCGGATAAAGTCCATGCGGCGAGGGCATAACTCCAGAACGCCCAAGGCCACCAGGCGACTTCTGCAAACAAACTTGCAAAGAGTCCTCCCAAGACGAATCCCCACGGTGCAATGACACTGTAGAGCGCAATGACCACATTTTTCTTCCAGCCCGGTGGATACGCGCGTTCGAGGAGTGCGAGAGCATTTGGGACCAATAATGCAGCACCTATCCCTTGAAAAGCTCGACAGATGTTGAAGAAGGCTGGACTGTGAATGTAGGCGGAAAACCCGGCAAAGGCAGACCAGGATGCGAGAAAGGAGTAGCCAAAGACGAAAATTCGTTTGTGCCCGAGAATGTCTCCCATGCGGCCGCAGATGAGGAGAAATGTGCCGAAGGTCAGGGCGTACGCTGTGGCGAACCAGGCGGGACTGCTGGGGTGGGAGACTTGCAAGTCTTGAGCAATGTATTGCATGGGAGCGATGGCTTGACCGAGACCTGCGAATGACATGAATTGCGCGAGGATGATGACGAGGACGAAGGTGATTTCGTGGTAGATGGAGATGTTCGGCGGGAGACACGCTGAAGGAACGGAAGATGGATCTGACGAGAGTGCTCTCGACGATCCCGAGTACTCGTTCGTGTTGTTGTCGTTGTTGCTGTTGCTGTTTCTGTTGCTGTTGTTGCTGTTGTTGCTGTTGTCGTGATCATGATGTTCCACTTTCTCCGAAACAAAAACCAAATGCGGAAACGACGGTCTCCGAAGTTCTTCATTCTTGTTATTATTATGATTCTGCTGCTGCAGCACCAAGGGGGGTACAGGTATTGAGGTGAACATTTCCTCTCCGTCGTCGTTGCCATCTCCCATCAGAGAATCTACTCTCGAATGCAAAGAAATATGTCTCGATCGATATGCCACGGGCATCGTGACATGTTCGGGTCGATCGTCGCTTTCGAGTTGTGAGTAGCCTCGAACTCGCATCATTGGACGAGTGCTGTCATTGCTGTATCGTGTGCTAAATCTTGAATTCATTTTTTCTTTTTCTTTGGGGATAATTGAGGAGGAGGAGGGGGAGGAGGAGGAGGAGGCGGAGGAGCAGGAGGATGGGTAGGTATGATTGCAGGTTGATTGATGATTGTGAAAAAAAGAAAAAGGCCATGAGGACGGTCTTTTTTTGATGTGTTTACTCTTCAGCGTTGCCATCTTGTTGCGGTCGCGACGGCCGTTTTTATCGTCCACCGGCAGAGGATGTATGTACTCCCCGAATCCGCAGCGTCATCATTTTAGTTCGTTTTCATCGTATGAGAGTGAGAAAAGACAGTGACAATCTATGAAATTCTGCATTTTTTTTTTTTTCTCTCATGTCACTTGTAGTGTGTATCCTATATGTCGGGCTGTGGGACGTAAAAGAAAGGATATACGATATTGTGTATTCATGTTTTTTCCTACCAAGACCAGTCGATGATGTTGGAAGAAAGAGGGATGAACGCCAAGAGGAATAGACACGCTAGCATCAATATGATCTAGCGCAAGGTGTAATGTAAATGCATGGAACATAAATTCCACAAAATAAAGAAATACATGTAGCTCCGCACAATACAGCTTCGTGACGATGAATGCCTTTTCTATATATATCTCACTCCTTTTTCACAACACCGCATTGATAACCTGCTCAAGCATTCGTGCCCTCGCTCTCTGTACTTCCCCCCTCGCCACATTGGATGCAAATTCCATCGCTTTACACCTCGCCTTCCAATCGATATTATCCTCGCTAGGCCGATATTGTTGCGCAGCAGATTGCGCAATTTCTCGCATACTATCTTCCACCCAGCCGCGCTTGTCCAATTTATATATGGCTTCAATGCCCTTTCTCAACATCATGTCGTGCGTACTTTCTCCCGTCACTTCATGGGAGGCTGCTGCTGGTCCTGTAGCCAAAGATAAACCTTTCATTTCAAAGGATCCCACGCAGCCTCCCATGCTGGTGTGCCACTGTACGTCGAAGACTTCTCTTGTGTCGTTAGTCATGCTGTCGTCGTTTACTATTTCTTCGTATCCTTCGTTATCTGCTCGGAACCGGGTTACTGAGATGCGCTTGCCATGTCCTGCGGTAGAGTGGAACGGGACATCGGTGTGGTCGCCTACTCCGAGCCATGTGGCTGCATTGAGTCGCGCGACATCATCTTTCGACGCCAAGCCGCTCCTGGGCACGTGGAGTCGATCGAGCATCGAGTCGGCCAAGCGCTTGGCTTCTTCGCCACTCAGGCGTTGTCGTCTCCCGTGGACTTCTGCGCGGAGCAAATCGCTCGTCAGAACGCGCTTCAGTGCCTCGAATGGGAAGCTCGGTATGCTTCTGCTATCATCAGTCGCGCCCTGTGCGAGTCGTTGTGTAGCAACCTGCATGCCAGGTGCGCCTTGGGCCGGAAGAGCGCGGCTGGGATCGTCCGAATCACTTCTCGTCTCCAGTTCTCTGGCTTCGCCATTGACCTGCAAGGCTGGTGGGGTCGCGAGGCGCACAGGTGCTCCAGTATGCGGTGGGACCTGCAGAGAGAGTCGCCCTGGTCTCCCTTCGGCTTGCGACTGAAAGTCCATGGCCACAGTGCGTGGTGAGGACTGCCCAGAACTCGAAGGTCTGCCATCTACCGCTGATGTGGATGTCGGGACCTGGCTTTTCATTTTCGTGTTGTTCGGATCAACTGGGAACGAGCTGAATGGTCCATCTTGAGCATTGCGACTTGCCGGAGGTCGCCCTCGAGGCTTCGCTCCAGGCGTTTGAGATGAAGGCCAAGCGCTAGATACTGCAGGGCCATGTTTCCTTCGCTTCCGAGACGATGGCGTGATAGCAGACTTCGGTTCGCCGTCGAATGCTGCGTCGATGTGCGCAGACATGGAGTTGGGTACTGCACTCATGGGGTGCGGCGTGCTTGGCGTCTGCGAACGGCCGAGCTGCCAGCGCAAGTTGGAGGGAGCCGTGGTGGACATGGCGGAAGCTGGAGTTCGCCCTGTCCATGGTGCAAAGCTTTGCGGTGTCACTGCCGATGCGACTGCCCACGGATCATGATGGCCATCGGGATGCGCGCTATATGCAACTGCAGAGTATGGATCTGTCCTTTCCGGTAGTCTCTGCTGTTGCTTGACTATCGAGTCTTGTGTACCTTGATCACTTGCCTCGTTTTCCGAATTCCTTCGCCGCCCTCGTTTTGGTCTAAAAGATGGATCTAGTGCTCTGATAGCCAAGTCGTCCTCCGCCATGACTCCGTCTCTGCCGTTGGTGGGATACGGGTCATCTGGCAGTGGCAATTCGGTAAAATATACATGGTGCTTCCCAAGAAGATACTCGAAAAATGCATCAATATGCATGGCCCTCATCCATCGTTTCAGCCGGACAGTGAACTGCTGCACTTTCTGCGTTGACTGTCCCTTTTGAACGTTGGGAGCTTCCACGCCCAGATCGAGTGCGAGCTGATTCCAGGTTTTGATCTCCTTGCACTCGAGCTTTCGTATCAGCTGGAACAAATGCCAGGTATTGAAGTCTTTGCCATCACTCTTGGGCGGGTTCTCGAAGTTGGACTTGAGCGTAGATGTGTCTGTGCCCAGAGGAAAGTTGGGACAACAGTAGAGGATGAAGTCGGCAAAGGAATTCGTCAAGGTTTCAGCGGTCACATCCCTCGAGGGCAAGACTCGGTCAGTAGGCTTGAAGTTCGACGTTTGACCTCTTCCTGGTGAGGGAGGCTGCATTGAAGCCACGAAGGTGTCGGAGGAGCTTCTGGCATGCAGATGCTGCTGGTTCTGCTGGTGAGGAGCTGGCGAGATGCTTGGATCTATACCATAGACGGCAGTGGCATAGGTTGGCTGTCCGAAGGCCGACATGCCAGGACTAGCAGAGACATGGTATTGCTGTTCAGCGCCCGCGCCGTTTCCATGTTGCCTGTACATGTTCTGTATATCGTTCTCTCAGCGCAGCGCAGTGCAGTGCAGCTCAGCGACACTCCGCTCCGCTCAGCTCGACGCTCCGAGGAGGACTCGGTAGCACGCGGGTCCAGCCCGGGAGGCGAAGTGAAGATGGAGTAGAAGCTGGTGTAAATAGGTAAGGTCGGAGGTACTAGTAACCTCACTGTACCCTCATGGGACCAAAGGCTGGATAAATACGATGGTTAAAGCGAGGTCAAGTTGCTGTAACAGGTCAATTAGTGAGAATGAAAGAGGGAGAAAAGGATGCTAAAGTGAGAAGAGTCCCGGGTCTCTGACTAGTTCTCGTTCTATTTTCTGCTCGTCTCGCCTAGTTCGGACTGGGCCTAGCACTGTCGTATACACAGCATAAATATCTGCATAAGAAAAGCTAGTGTGGTATTAGCGGCTACCGCGTCACGCGCGTGGGACAGGGAATCTTAGGTTTCACGATGAAGGATAGGTACATCATACTAGCCCCGACAACATCTTCACCAGCCTACACCACCAGTCCCGGCGTTCGCGATGGGTAAAGGTCAGTTGTTTGTGTATCTACATCTGCATTGCGAAGCTCCATACTGACAGTGTGTACTCATACGTAGGCACCGACAAGCTGTACGTATGTTTCGATGCGACAGCACCATACACCTAATCGATTGACACGGCCTGCACATACTGACCATAACGTCCAGATCACCCACTCGGAATGGTCCAGTGAGGATGCTTTTGGTGCGAGCGCTGGCGCCAATGCACGACGCGCCGCAAACGCTGGAGCTGCCGCCAACTTCAAGCGACTGCCCTTCAACTTCTGCGCCGTCTCGTTACAGCCCTTCGAGCACCCCGTCTGCACCGCCGATGGCACCATCTTCGACCTCACCAACATTCTTCCCTGGCTGAAGAAGCATGGAACCAACCCCGTCAACGGACAGCCTCTCAAAAGCGCCGAGCTGATCAAGCTGAACTTTGCAAAGAACGAGGAGGGCGAGTATGTCGATCCCGTCACCTTCAAGGTCGTCACAGACAATACACATCTGGTCGCGATCAAGTCGACCGGCAACGTCTTCAGCTACGACACTGTGCAGCGGCTGAACATCAAGGCAAAGAACTGGAGGGATCTACTCAGTGATGAGGAATTCAAGAGAAGCGACATCATTACGCTACAGGATCCCCAGAACCTCGAGTCGCGCAATTTGAGCGACTTCAAGTATCTGCAAGAAGGTCAGAGTGCACTCACAGCCGAGCAAGAGGCGGAACGCAGTGCAGGCGTGAATGATAAGAACTTGGGAAGCGCAGCGAAGATTCTCAAGGCTAGAGAAGCTGTCGCAAAGGCCAGAGCCGAGCGAGATAAGAAGGCCGAGCGATCCACCGAGTCCCAGGCACTGGCGAATGCGCGCAAGGCACACGCAGAAGTTGCAAAGTCTTCTTCCATCCATAAGCCGGTGCCTTATAATGCAGCGAGGTACACGAATGGCGCGGCTGCTGCCGCCTTTACGAGCACAGGAATGACTCCACAAACCGATTCCTCGCGTGCCATTCTGACCGACGAAGAGTACATGCTCAAGCCGAAACGAGTGAAGAATAAAGGTTATGTGCGGATGACGACTAATCTGGGCTCGATGAATATCGAGCTGTATCCGGAGTTCGCGCCGAAAGCAGTATGGAACTTCATTCAACTTTCAATACGCGGCTACTACAACGGCATCAACTTTCACAGGAATAGTAAGTGCAGAACTTATGTGATAGGACATGTCTGCGTGGCCGTGGTCGGTATACTAACACCATCGCAGTCCAGCGCTTCATGATTCAAGGAGGCGATCCGACGGGCACAGGGCGAGGAGGTTCCAGTTGCTGGGGCAAGACGTTCTCCGACGAATTAGAGGGACCGCTGAAGCACGATGGACGCGGAGTGCTAAGCATGGCAAACAAGGGAAAAGACACCAACACCAGCCAATTTTTCATACTTTATCGACAAGCGCCCCATCTCAACCTCAAGCATACCATCTTTGGAAGGGTTATAGAGGGGCTGGAAACGCTTGATCGATTGGAGAGTGTTGAGGTTGACGAGGGGAACAGGCCATCTCAGGAGTGTACCATACAGGACATGGCCGTCCTGATTGATCCGTTTGAAGACTTTTTGAAGCAGCGCGATGAGAACGAAGCAGCCGAGGCACGGAAAGAACGGCTGCGAAAGGAAGGCGGCGCAGAAGACGAACGGACTACGTGGACGGGAAAGCGCATACGGGATGGCAAAGCCGATGACGCTGGAGGCGAGACTGGCGTAGGGAAATATCTCAAGACAGCCAGTGCGACACGGACGGAGGAGGACGAGGTGGTGGGAGAATGGGAGGAGCCTGAGATGCCACCCCCGAAGAAAGTCAAGAAGGGCGGCGGATTTGGCGACTTCAGCTCGTGGTAGTGATGTAGTTTTCTGGGCGTTACTTGAGGCAGTTCATGCTGCCATAACAAAAAGTGCCAAAGCCACAAGCTCAAAGGGGACTCGCTCGCTTTTATGAAAAATCCGCTCAATTGAGTTCTATCTCCAGCATATACTCCATGTAGCACTTCGGTTTGGGGGGTATCTTTTCTCCAGTAGTCTCTGTCCGTGCGCCATCATATGCTTTCTCTCTTTCCCCTTCTCTCTTTCTCTCTGTCATCTTCTCCTTCTACCTCCTCCTCCTCCTGAATCACTCGCTCACTCACTCAACCTTCAAAGCACTCCTCGTATTTCTTGCTGTGCCTGCTATCGGCATGTTGCTCCAGAGCCGGTCTCTTCGCGGTGCTCTGAAAGTCCTGAAAGCAGACTTTGCACTTGATCGTCTTGGCTGCGGCGTTCTGTATTGGTACCATTATACCATCCAGTCAGTCAGTCAGTGCCTTCGCCCATGTATTTCGTCGAGGGATTGTCTTCTTCTTCTTCTTCTTTTCTCTTGATTACGTACGGCTTTTAGTTGCGAGCCTTTGGTCGAGGTGTCCTTTGCGTTGCGCTCACGCTTTTGCTGTGCTTTCGCTCCGTTGCCCATTTTGAGAGAGATTTGTGTGTGGGTGAGTGCGTAGGGATGGTGTGAGGGTGACTGGTTGCGTCTTGGGAGCAAGTGAGATTGGCTGCGGCGGGAGTTTTGTTGGGAGAGAGCCAAAGATTGTTCGAGGCACTTCAATAGTTCGAGACACGTGATTTGCTCTGTCACATGATAGTCTAGAGCTACCTTACGTAAGTGATCGCTCGCCTCGGACGCTCACTTTGACACCATGTCTACCTCCGTACCTCTACCTCCTATCACAACAACAACAACATCGACCAATGACCCGTGACTCACACTCTCGTTGCTACCAACCAGTGAGACTGTACAAGCTAAGCGAGACACGAAAGTTCTATCCAATCGCTTCGTCTCGGCCGACAAACAGAGCAAATTTCGCCACTCTCCTCCTGCTCGCCACTGTGGCGTAAAACCAGATCAAGTCTACTTTCACGATGAGCACACGCGGCATGTGTCTACCTATTCTGCCAGCTACTTCTCCTACCTTCTATGCCTTTCACCTGCTTTCTTCATCCTTCCACGCTCGTGCAAATCATGGTTCGCGTGGCTGACGAAACAGCATACGTGCTATATCGTTGCCTGCCAGCTTGCCTGTCGGCCGGGGTGGTCGTCCTACGTGGTAAGTGTGTATAAGAGTGTGCCTCTCCGGTTCTTCAAACCTCTCATTTTCTCTCCCATCCACATCACAATCGTCATGCCTTCAGTCCACTACTACAACCAGACTGGTCCCTTTTGGGACTTTGTCGCCAATCTTGAGCAACAAGGCGCCAGCCGTGGTGCCGAAGCATCCGACAACGAGAACGAGCATGAACATGAGAGATCAAATCCATGGCTTCAAGACTGGGTAGGCTTCCCTTGGGGGCCTATGGCTCACCATGGCAGACACCAACGCGGACCACCACCACCACACCACCATCACCACGGTCATCCCTCTCCACCAAGTCCGCCCGCTCCACCAGCAGAAGGTGAGGCTGGATCATCTGAAACCAAGGATCCCACGCAGCCCTTCTCCGATTCTGAGAGCGAAAGCCAAGCACATCACGGACGACACAATCACGACCACCATGGTGCAGGCGCACGAGGCGGTCGATGCGGAGGCGGCCGTGGTCATGGCCGACCACGAGGATTTAGCGGTCGCGGCGGCCGACGAGGAACCCACGGTGGCACGTTCGGTCCCTTTGGTCCAATAGCCGGAATCTTCCATGAGCAACTCTTCGGCAATGACAACAAGAAAGAGAACAAAGCCGCCAAATCCGGAGACTTCACCCCGGAAGTTGACGTCTTCGACACCACCGACTCCTTTGTCATCCACACTAGTCTTCCCGGAGCCAAAAAGGAAGACGTCGCAGTCAACTGGGACGCCGAGAAATCCGAGCTCAGCATCGCGGGAGTCATGTATCGCCCCGGCGACGAAGAACTCTTGAAGACTTTGGCTTTAGACGAGAGAAAAGTCGGAGCCTTCGATCGCAAAGTCCGATTGGGAAGCAGAGCAAACCCGGCACAGGTGGATGTCGATGGTATCACAGCGAGATTGGAGGATGGTGTGTTGAGAGTGGAGGTGCCGAAGTTGGATGCGGGATATGTGGAAATTAAGAAGGTGGATATTGAGTAGGCAAAAAAGGGCTGGCTGGGGTAGTTTGGCTACCTGTAGGGCAAGATTGATAATCAGAAGAGGGGCATCGGGAATGAAAGACACAAGATAATGAAAAATTCCAGTAACGATTTAATGAACAATTTTTCCAGGTACGCAAGAGTCTTGATCTGTTTTTCTTTCATTTTTATGAAACCCTTTCTCTTCCCGTCTTCCCAGATGCGTGCGTGCGTGCGTAATCGGCCAACATTCCGTCCTACCAGCCGCGGTACTGGACAGATCTTATCATCTTCTCTACGATACATGAATGTATTTACTAATAACAACATAAAGATATAGAAGTACGCCGATTAGATAGCTAATAAGCAAAATATCGAAGAGAGAAGCAATTGAGTACAAGTAAGTACAAGCAAATACCTAAGAAGGCTAGCGTGTTATTTTCCCGGTTCGTTCATTCCTCTTTCCTAGCCCTTCCTTGCACACACACACACACACATTTCTCTCTAAATCTCAACCTGCAAAAACCTATACCAACCAAGGGATTCGAAATACCTTAGACTATATATCTCATTCCCAGATTGAAACAAGAAGACCAACTATAGACTCCAGTGTTCACAACGACAACGACAGCAGACAGCAGTCAGCAACAAGAAGTATCCAACAGCAAGGACTCAGAACCAGCCAGCCCGCACCGCCCAGTCACTCAGTATTCGACGTTTGCAGCCAGCCGAGGAGAGAGAGAGACGGAATGAAAAGAGATGGACAGGGCGGGGCGGGGGAGAACAAAGCGATGCTTTATGACCATCTACGAGACTTCAATTTTTTTTCCCCTTGTTCATTGCCTTTCCGAAAGCAGAGAGAGACAGAGAGAGAATCCGGCCTGTTGCGTACTGAAGCAGAGTGAGGGAGGTCGGTAGGTATACAAGATCTCTTTTCTTATTTTTCCCCCTTTTTTGGGGCCAAGATTTACCTAGTCCCCAAACTAATCTGATGGTGAACGAAGTGGGAGGAGACGGTCTCTCTCTCTTCCTCTCGCTCTCTCTATCACAATAATCATCATGCTTGCAAGCAAGTGTGTATACAATGGCCGAATGCGGAAAAAAGTCCTCGATCAATGAGCGTACGAATAAAGATTCGATGCGCTGCTTGCACAAAGAACGACGACCATGGCCGCTTCCGGCGAAGAAGAAGAAGAAGACGCCGTGGTATAAAGAGGGAGTTGTATAAATGTGGTTCATTTGGTCGTTTCCTCATTATTTTCCCTTGCAAGAAGAGCTTGCGTGCGTAAGCAATTTTCTACAACAAGATATTATTATCCACCTGACGACGACGACAAAGACGACATGGCCAGCACAGGAGGCAAAAAGAGGGCGACGTCGGAAGAGTCGAAGAGTCCTCGTCCTAGTAAAACGTCCAAGTCACCAGGGAGGGATGCGGCGTCAACGCCCCACCTGCTGAAGCTCAAGGGCATGATGCAAAAGGACGGGAAAGATCATCGACGAATCCAGCCGGAGAGTAATTTGACCGGCCTCACAAGCCAATTTCCCGACATCGGTTACCCATACTCCAAAGGTCTCGTTAATGAGGACACGAATTGCTATCGCAATGCGGTACTCCAGGGTTTGTTCCACATACCAGCGTTCTATCGTTACATGGGAAAACTCCACCAAGACTGCCCAATCAAGTCAACGCGTTGTTTCGTATGTCGCCTCCAGTACTTGTGTTGGTACTATTGGAACACCACAGGGACATGGAAGGGGTCGGAAGATCACGGTCTGTTCTGCGTCTCGGAAACATTATGCAGGTCAATCCATCGATCCATGGAGCTAGACGCCAATGCTCCCGTCAACCTGATCTCTCTCAGAGAGGGAATCCAAGACGGTGCGCAGTGCGATGCGCGAGAGATGCTGGAGTACATCATCGCGGACCAGATTCTAGCCAAACTGGGACCACCGGACTTCGTGACTTACAACGACATGTTCCAGCTGATGCTGAAGACATCGTGGACGTGCCAGGACTGCGGCAGGACCTCCGATACTATCGCGCCTTGCCCCGAGATCGGCATCTTGCTTCCCATGGCCATAGCAGGCATGCAAGATGACCGTTCGCTCGACTGGTGCCTGCAACCGTACTTCGCTTTTCAGAGGCGCACTCACTGCGCAGACCTAAACTGTCATCATGCGTCCCGAATTCGCGATCCAAACCCGTCTGGTCCCGAGCGAAACGTCACGAGCACCATTTTACAGGCGCCGGAGATTTTGTTTATCCATTTCCTTCGCTTTGATCAAGTTTGGAATGCGAGGAGGCATAGGATGGACGAGAAAAAAGTATTCTACCGCATCAAATTCCCGGAACAGCTCGATCTGAGTCAGTTCGGTGCGGCGGGTGTGTCGGGTCAGGGGCTGAAGTATCGTCTGGATGCGGTGGTGGCTCACGGCGGAAGAACGATCACGAGGGGCCACTACATCGCCGCGTGTCGCACGCACCCGAATGACCCGTTGGGCGACAAATTCCAGGTCATCGACGACGACAACAGCATCGCTAGTCCGCGGGGTGGAGGCATTGAGGACGCGCGCCGGCCCCTGTCTGCCAACAACCAGGAGTTTGAGCCGCAGATGTTGATGTATAGCAAAATACATGTAGCGGACGGGGAATAGGAGGAGTGAGGAAGACACGCGTGACGACCCTGACGAGTACCTTGGGCAAATGTACCTTTTATACACATACATGTAACCTTACCTTAGATTATTAAACTTATAGACAGTCTCTCATTCTCAGCGGGATATCTTTTTTTTTTTCATAAATTGGTACGGTAATCTCCTTAGACCTACCTGTACCTAATCAACATGCACCACTTGACCTCCCTCAGCCATGGCCACTTTAGTCTTGCGAGTAGATGCCTTGCGAGGATTCGGCGCCTCGAAAATCTGCTTGAGTTCTTCCAACGTTTTCCCTGCCGTTTCGACAAAGAACTGCAAGTGAGAAAAAAAGAAAGTATTAGCATGAGTATCATTTCTTGGAACCCAGTTTGTTGTTCTCATTGTTCGTAGTAATGGCAATAGTGTTCTTGTAAACAGACCGAGCCGAAGCCCCAAAAACAGAAAAAAAAAGAAAAAACAACTTACAAAGTAAATAATCACCAACTCGACACAGATCCATCCAATATAGACGAGATATAATTTCCAACCAATTTTCTCAATTCCGACGCTGATGCCGTATGTATTGACGACCATGGCGACGTTGAGGAACAGGAAATTTAAACCGCTGCCTTTGGCTCGAGTGCGGTTTTCGAGACATTCGACTGCGTAGAGGGTTTGGAGGGGGGTCCAGCCCTGTGGAATGGAAGCACCAAGTTAGTCAGGCGTTCGTTTAGTATGGAATTAGGGATGGAAAAAGGGGAAAAAGAAGGGTCTCGCAGTCCACATGGTCTGTTGTTGTTGTTGTCTGCTGAGGTAACTCACCCAAGCGAAAAAGATGCCAAACAGGTAAATGCTGACAATGGTACCATAGGACAAGTTGGGCTTAGTCTCCGATGCAGCAGTAAATGCCGTGAGCAGAATGTACGCAAAAAGCCCTCCTCCCAATCCAGCCATGAGCATGACGCGTCTCCCGAGTTTGTCGAGTAAAGTCGCACCGTAGAGAGCACCGAGGAAGCTAAAGATGGGATTGATAGCGTTGATCAACAATTGCGTGCTAGGGTTCGTGATTCCTGCAGCCTTGACCATTTGAGGCATGAAGTAATTCACGACATTGTTTCCGGACCATTGTCCGAAAAATGCCATGGCGATGACCATGTATAGTCGGTATCGTGCTGCTTTGGTGTTGAAGAGCTCTCGGAATTCCCACCATGGGTTGTCGTTGCGCGTCGCAGACATGTCTTCGACGATTTCGTTGATTTGGAGGGATACGAGCGGTGATTGTGGGTCGCCTTCGCCGTGATACTTGGCTAGGACTGCGATGGCGTCTTCTCTTCGATCGTGCCTGTGACTTTGTTAGCAAATTGTGATTCGGGCGACAAAATGTGCACTCACATCACCAGCCAACGTGGCGTTTCTGGGAAAAAGAGCACAAAGCACATCACCACAGCGGGAATTCCGCATTGGACAAGAGTTGGTAGTCGCCATGCCCACGACGACTGTCGCATGTGTAGCTCCGTTCCATATGTCGTCCAACCTGCGAGGATGTTGCCGAGCCACCTACATTCGTCATTCACATGTCGTCAGCATATGGCTCCCTCTGAAAGACGACTCTCTCTTCTACCATGGAACTCGTACCAAAAGTTGTTGTACATGCCAGCCATAGTTCCACGATAAGCTGGGTGAGCAAGCTCGACCGTATAAGCAGGACCCGCAGCAGAGGCAATGCTAGCGCCGAATCCCAGAACGAAGCGACCTCCGATGAACTGGCCTTGACTATTTGCTGATGTCTGAACAGCAGTACCGACCAGTACGAGAGCACAGCCCACGAAGATGCACATTCTCCGACCATAGCCATCTGCGAGAAAGCCACAGAAGGGGAATGCAGCGATCTGTCCCAAGTTGTAAATGATGAAGATGATTCCAGTTGCTGATCCTGCGCCACTCAATCCAAATGTCCGCTGATAGCTCGGCATCGCATTGATCGCGCCCATCAGGGAGCTGTCGAAGCCGTTCATGGTGGACACGAGATATCCAATGCCCATGATCATATACAGTTGAATCATGCCGCGACCCCATGCTTGCGGCTTCTGGGCTTCGACAGCAGCCGCCAAAGCGACCGATGCCACAGCGGCCTCCTTGACTGCGGGCCCCTTCTGGAGATCATCATCGACATCAGTGACATGATGTGCCATGGCAGCGCCTGTCTTGTCGTAGTCGCCGGAACTCATGGCCGTGATCAGGTCCGAAACAACTGGCCGCTGCTGGTGAAGGGAGAAAGAGAGCAACAAAACGTTGCGGAGTCCGACCAGGCAGTAGTAGTTCTATACAAATACCGGGAACCCATCCACCTATATTGTATCTCGCAGGGTAGGCCAGTCCAGGGTCCCGCATGTTCGCCACGGATTCTCCAGGTCCTCCACACTCGGTTGGTCTGGGGTGACAAGGTGCATCGATTCCTATTTCGGCGCTTGGCTGCAACGGCGATGAACGAGCCGAAATGTGCCCGATATTTTCTGACACGATCTGTGGTGAGATGGGAAATGCGGCATGGCTCACCGTAACAGCTGCTGCCGGGTCGTCTTCTCATGGCATCTGCAATGCTCGTGCTTCATTCTTCAAAACGTCACGCTAATCACAGACTCGTGGCATGATGATGGTTGAGCGCCGCGGCACCGCGAAGATGGGTCTTGCAGCAGCTCTGCTTGCTAGTTCCGCTAGGCGCGTCGTCTCCCACCGAGACACCGAGTGAACGCCGCCACATGCCTGCCATGCATCTCCCGGAGGATCATGCACCGGATTGAGGAGTACTTGCGGAGAGAGCCTGTGGAGAAGGCTTGGGCGTCTGGAAATCTTGATCTTCCCAAGCGAGGGGCTGTATATAACCGGCACAGGTCTTGGTTTGTGCCTTGCGCCTGGGAGAGGTAAGCATACCTGGTACAGTGGTACCTACGCACTCGGAGTCAGCCGAGCATTGCAGAGGCAGCAGAGCGAAGGTGAGGTCTCTCGAGTGGTGGAGAAAACAAAATCCGGCTAAAAGAAGGCGGCTCAAGCACATCGCCAAGACGTTGCACTTTGCCAAGACATTGATCACTCTTGACTCCGCACTTGACCTGCAAAGGGAGTTGGGCCCGGCGGGATTGTCGGGATGTGGAGGATGCGAGTTCGGGAATAGATATGCCTCGGACTGAGAAAAGTACCAATGTCTCTCTCTCTCTCTTGTGATATGTCGTGGTACAGTAGGTACATCATGCTGCTAGAATACCCAACGCAAGTGCTATTAGTGCTATACATCATGTGCCTCACGCTGTGCTGTCATCCAAGGGTATAGTGAAATCCAACGCCTACGCTAACCTTTCCATGAGGCATTCATCTCACGCCAGGAATGCTGTGGTCTTCGCGTGATTCAAGTTGCCTCGTCGTCTTTGTTTCCGTCGTTAACAAGTCTGACCTCGTCCGCCTGGCTGGCAAGCCTCTCAATTTCCACCTGTATGGCAAGGACCCAGTGGTCTCGCTCTGCTCGGCTGCGAGCTTTAAACACCACATTGCGACCCGTCGTCCCCAGTTTGCTGACTCTGGTCAGCTTGGTCTTCACCTTTCGGTCGTCATCGGCTTGTTGCTGCTCCTTTCGTTGATCGTCAACCGTGGAAGAGCTCTTGAACCACGATTTGCTGTTAGCATGCCAAATGACAAACGTGGTCATGGCATCCTCGTCCGTACTCGTCCAGCCGTCTTCCAGATAGACGCGTGGCAAGGCATGATGTCCAGGTGTGTTGGAGTCAAAAGTCTGATTTTGGTAAAGTAAATCGCTCTCAGTAAGCAAGCCAGAGTAAAGGTAACAGCCCTTCAGGTTGATGGAGGCGATACGGTCGTGGTGAATGTGCTGTAGCTTCTTGCCAGAGCGCGATCGCAAGGTATCCTGGAAAATCAAGAGATGGCCATGCGAGAGAATAACTTGGTCGCGAATGAATGTAGTATGCTTTCGCGGCTTGCGAAAGAGGACCCCTGATAGATGTACGGTGCGACACCCGGAGATGCCGCACATGTTGTACAGCGTAGGAGAGGCAAACGATTTTCCGACTTCCCATTTATGTGCAAATTGTCCTACAAGAGCTTCAGCGCGCTCGTCGATGCCCAGCTCTCGCAAATTCTGCTCGCGAGTGGACTTGTAGAGGTTCATGTCAGCCTTCTTGCGCGCAGTCCAGTAAGCAACAAGTTGGCGCATGCGCTTGAGCCATTCATCGCGAGTCACTTTATTGAAAGCTTGTAGGCGAATCACCAGGCCATTCTTCATCACAAGCTCAAATATGCGATCTTCGTCAATCTCAGTGGCAGTACCATCGTCCTGTCGCACAGAGGTGTCGGGCACCTGCACGTGGAAGTCGACATCATCCCCTGATTCGACATTCTCATCTGCGGGTGTGGCACCATCGACAAAGTTGCGCACTCTATGCACATTGCACATGTCAATGAAGCCATCGGCAGCCTGCAGCATCTCGACATTGCGTTCAGCCTCAGCGGCAGCTGCATCGTCCCGATCCCGGACTTCCATCGGTGAAATGATACCTTCACTGTTCAGCCACGCAATATTGTTGTCCTGCAATGGATAAGGTTCGACATCGTATGTCAGTGGCACTTGAGCCGAAATTTGCTGAATCGATGGCACACCACCATCAGCAGCGGTTTGCGCAGGAAGTCTGGGAGGTGGCGGAGGCTTTGCTTTCGCCGGTTTCATGAAAAGCAGATACTGGCTCTGCGTCGTGAAATATAGGCGTTTGAACAGCATCTTTCCGAGCTTTTGATCCTTACCCTGTTGCGAAGTCAACCGAATCAAGAAGCCCTCAATCGGTGTCGGTTCTTCCAAGGCAGGTCCAGTTGTTTGCGTAATCAACTTGGGATAGTGATGTTTGGGCCGAAGTTCCAAATCGTGGGTGCGCTGCATCGCGATAGTACCGTACATCCTCTGCTCGACGGCACCATGTAGCCATTCCAAACGATCGTAGCGCTTCCATGCGAGCCCTATGCGGTTGTCTTGGGCCCAGACTTTTAGCACATCCTGCCATTCCGAGTTCTCTTTCAGCATTTCCATGCATCGTGTCACGATAGCAGCCGCAGCGCCCTTTTCCTCGTTCACAGCTCTAGCTAATGCTTCGTCGTCACCTGCTTCAGCTTCTGCGAAGGTGCTTGATGTCTCGATGGCCCGGAATGGGTCCTCGAGACGCAGGCACACACTCAAATCGGGAATATTCACTTGCAATGTATCGGCTCTCTTATGGCCAAGCACACTCCGGATAAAGGTATACCACTCTACAGCCGTGGCGGTGGAAGCTGCTCGCAAATAGTATATCGTCGTTCGTAAGCCATCTCTGGTCCAGAGACACAAAGTCTTGTCGAGAGCAGAGTACAAGTTCACGCGCACTTTGCTGTTACCCAGCAGAATCTGGACCTTTGCCTTCTTCTTGACCTTCTTGTCCTCTGATACCGTGATGACTCGCGTCTGGTACAGCTGGAGCACAGCTTTGGCATCTTCTTCCTCATGGCTTCGGCAGACAACCATGAACTCGCGCCATTTGTCGAGACTTTTGGTGACTACGCCCTGGCTGATCTTTTCGTCGTAATCTTCACGCAGAGACTGTTGCGTGATGTCGGTGCGGACAAGCATCTTGTCGACCTTCATCATCTCGCCGTCCTTGACCTTGCGATGCCGAAATGTGCCCTTCGCTGCCAAACGCGAGGCACGTGCCCGCAGCTGAAGTCTGGCAGAATCTGTGAAGCGCACTTTGGGCACGAGCACCTTGTCGGCCACTCTCCCCAGCCGAGGTGCGTTGCCTTCTCCCTGAAGTATACCTGGTGGTACTCGTGTCTCACCACTTGGCTGGTCATTGGCCGCATTGTTCCGTTGTTCGAAGGCCTCGACAATCGATCTGTTCTGACTATGAAGCAGGCTGGTCGTGCTCGCGGGTCCATCGGCGTCGGCGCCATATGCAGATACGTCTGACAGCCTAGTGGTCTCGCCAGACGACAGGACATTGCCGTGGACGTCACGCCTGCCTGCAGCTGCATCATCTGCGTCGAGAGCGACGAGAGAATGCGCTGCGGTAAAGGTCGCCCGCCGCTTGCCTCCTCCACGCCCTACGAGCTCCTTGTACCATTGTTTCCGATGGCTCTTCAGCCATCCTTCGGGAATGGGTCCGATGAAGGCTCGGCGCGTTGTTTGGTGGAGGTGGTCGGGCGTGGCATGCTCCAGGCGGCGGGCAGTGTGGGAATCGGGGGGAAGGTCGCTGTGTCGATTCATCGCATCGTCGTCGTCGTCGTCCTCGTGCGTCTGCCTCCTCTCATCCCGTCTCGTCAACAAGTAATTGCATCGAACATGACTTCTCGTCAAGACCAGGGCAGCTCAGGAGGAACATGTCTCTGTTTACAAGATGAGGACGAGGAAGTCGCGTGGCTGTGCCTACACGGCAACGTTGCAATGGACGACATGCCTACCGTAACTTAACGCTCTCAGGCTTCTCAGCTGGAGGAGTTGCCTTGGGCTTGGCTGGACGACATCAGTGACCTATAGAACAAGACAATTTGACCTGATATTTAAAAACACATCACAGTCGGTATCTCCTAATCAAGCCGAGTCCCTCGAAACTCTCGCCACGACTGGTCCAATATGGATGCTGGGCCGTGAACCAAGAGATGCCCGTTTCGACGCGTTCTCACGCAATGTCGACGATCCTGGTGGCGTCGTTCGGCAATCCGATTCCGAATGCCATATCTACGAGGTAAGGTCCTACTTGTTGTCGATCATCCGCCGTCCATGAGCATCTCCTCCAGCAGACTCATCGAGGACATTGTTGTCCGTCGCATTTTCATGCCGGTCACGTCTCCTTTGTCTGTATTCCCGTAATGTTATCGAGACGAGTGGCAACGAGTCTGGCTCGCGGGGGGCGTTGCTTTTCCTCCTCTGCGTCGTATCGCGCAGATTTCACGCACGCTGTAATCGGCGCAGGAGCCGTGGGTCTGGCGATTGCGAGAAGGCTGCAGCAGATTGATGGCGCACAGGTGGTGCTCATCGAGAAGC
Source organism: Sphaerulina musiva SO2202 (assembly GCF_000320565.1). Lineage (NCBI taxonomy): Eukaryota > Fungi > Ascomycota > Dothideomycetes > Mycosphaerellales > Mycosphaerellaceae > Sphaerulina > Sphaerulina musiva. The sequence goes on from NW_016017384.1 coordinate 1,350,911, forward strand.
ATGGGATCGTTGGCAGTGAGACCAGTAGTCGGAATTCTGAGGTAGGTCATGTTTGTTTATACCTCATGTTCACACCATGAGGGAATCATATACTAACATCTGCTACTAGGTCATCCACGCTGGCTTGTATTACGGTCCCGATTCTCTGAAAACGAAGCTATGTATACAGGGCAAGGAAATGGTGTATGATCTTTGTAGGAAGAATGACATTGCCCACATGAACTGTGGCAAATGGATCGTCGCCCAGACTGATGAGCAAATGGGCGAATGCCAGAAGGTCTACGATTTTGCCAAGTCAATAGGAGTGCCCATTCGATATGTTCCACGAGATGAAGCCAAGAATCGTGAACCTGAAGTTCGAGCGGAAGCTGGTGTCCTCGAAAGTCCTACCACAGGCATCGTGGACTCCCATGGCTTCATGCAATATCTCCAAGGTGATTTCGAGAACGAAGGCGGGACCCTCGCTCTCCACAGCCCTGTCACACGAGTACAGGCTCCCTCAGCCGACCATCCGGAGTGGAAGATCTGGACCGGAGCAGGCACAACACCACCTTCACCCTCTTCTCCCACACCACAAGTTCCCGAACAGAATGCAGAAGACAGCGACACAAGCATCACGGCCGAAACTGTCATCAATTCAGCAGGGCTCTATGCCTGTGCCATCAACAACATGATTCTTCCCCCCTCACGCCATCGAAAGCCTTTTTACGCCAAGGGTTCATACTTCACATACAGCAAATCCTACCCCAAACCCTCCACCTTAGTCTACCCCGCACCAACACCAGGGCTCGGAGGACTGGGAACACATCTCACATTGGACATGGCGGGCCAGATCCGTTTTGGCCCCGATGTTGAATGGGTCGAGTCACCTACGGATCTTGCACCTTCACAAAGCACCGAGCGCTACCAGGCCGCCATTGAAGAGATTCAGTCCTTCATGCCCAATGTGGATGTCGATGCCATCTCGCTCGGATATGCTGGTATTAGACCCAAACTGGGCAAACTTGGAGCTGTGGCTTCGCCGGACGGGAAAGGTTTCCAGGACTTTTACATTGTGAAGGAAGAAGGCGTGGATGGGTTTGTGAATTTGCTGGGGATTGAGAGTCCGGGATTGACGAGCTCATTGGCGATCGCTGAGGAGGTGTATCGATTACTTTATAGGTAGTCAGGTAGTAATAACAGTGGTGGTGGTGGTGGCGTGGTCGTTGAGCATGGACATTGGTAAAGACAATCGACAGTAAAGAATTACTAGGTACTTTTCCGAGGACCAAAAACGCCTACCTACCGTACCTACCTATGTATATATGAATATGGTATGGTACATAGGTAGCTCGTCTAAAATTCTTCGGCTGTATAACCCTTCCTTCATCGAGCATCAAGCTCGGAGCCCAGCCAGATAAACGACAGATACAGTAATCAAACACGAGTCTTTTTCTTTCAAGACAACCGATCCTTGCTAAACCTACCAGACCTAGTACAGACAGATACCGAACCGATCTCCATCTCAAGACGACGACTCATACGCATCGACTCGACTCTACCAGTCTGTCTACTAGTGTCCCAGGTTATTCCCAGCCGCGGGTCAAATTCCGCTCAGACACGAACTTCACCGGGCTTCATCACCTTCCCGCTATCAGTAGCCTTGCACCATGAAATAGCCGTTGCGGATACCAAAGTTTGAATGGATCTTCAGACCAATGGTATAATGGTACATGCAATATACTAGGTAAATGGCTGTTTTACCGCCCCCTTCCCCTTCCCATGTGTAGTAAGATGTACATAAGGTACAGTAGGTTGTGATCGGATGCGCGATAAGAGAAAATCCTACCAGCCTTCTAGCCTCGAGGCGGATTGCCGGATTTTATTAGGTAGGTAGCGATAACAACCTGTCTGTCGTGCTGTAGGTACATATGAGAGAGAGAGATATATATATATGTCTGATGATGATGATGATGATGATTGCAGCCTAGGTACCTACTGCGCCAGAGCTGCAGGAATGAATACGCCTTTGTGCACATCTGTTTAACTACCTCCACTTCCTACGACTACTGAGAGTGTCTGGAACTGCCTTATATATACCCCAACTAGACCTTCTCTCTTTCGCTACTACCTACCTACCTACCTAGGGATGATGGCTGTACCGTTGTCCCTCACGGAACATCTCAACAGGCTGGTTCCATTGCATCTCCTCGTCCCAGCCATCATCATCGTCATTACCTTATTGGCAGCCGGCGCTTTGGTGAACAGCTCCGCGATCAAGGACATTTACGAGCCGAAAGAAAAGCCCATCATTACAGTCGAAGAGGTGAGTGAGATTTCACATCCAATCGCAAAACAACAACAATAGGAGGGCTGATAGAGAGTCATGTCCAGCTATGGCACTATCCCGTCAAAGGCCTGGGCGGAATCAAACTCGACAAAGCCACCATCGGTCGTCAAGGCTTCGAACACGATCGCACCTTCGTCCTCGTCAAAGTCCACCGCGATGAGAAAACGGGAGAAGTTGCCGTTCTCGAACCGATGTACAGTGGATTCAATTTGCACATGGTGCTCTTCCAATGCATCATCGAAGACCGAGAGAAAGGTCCCGAACATGCTTCAATCACAATCACTCGCGTGGGACCCGAGAATCCCAATCCGACACAATTGACCTACACGGGCCATTCGGAGCATCAAATTCGCTTTCCTCTGCAACCAGACATGAAGACACTGGTCAAGACGAATATGGATATGCACGGCAGTGCATGTGAAGTCTTTGACATGGGCTCCGAGATTTCCGCCTGGCTTTCCAAATATGTCCAGCACGAGACGAAGCTCTTCTACATTGGCTCGAATGCTCGAGTGGTGTTGGGATCAGGAGCCCCCAACAGCCCCGAAGCCATCGAGAAGCGATCACCGGCTTCCGCATTAATTCGCAAAATTCTCCCCAAGCCGCTCGTGACTCCCACCGAAACTATCACGTTTCAAGATATTGGGCAATACCTCGTCGTGACCCGAGAATCCAACGCCGACATCTCCTCCCGCCTCGACGGGAGCACGGAAATGGATATTCACAAATTCCGACCCAACATCATTGTCTCGGGCGCACCTGCCGCGTTTGATGAGGATTTTTGGTCGCAGCTCGTGTTTCCCCACAATATCCACATGGACTTTGGCGGGACGTGTTGGAGGTGTCAGGCGATTACTGTCGATACCAAGACGGGAAAGAAAGCCGAAGGTCCCGAGGGAGAGGTGTGGAAACGCTTGAATCAGTATCGGAGAGTGGACAAGGGGTGGAAATACGGGCCGGTGTTTGGGAAATATAGTTATACCAGCTTGAAGGATTGTGGAAAGACGATACAGGTCGGCGATCAGGCGGTTTTGACGAAGAGGGTTAAGGAACAACCAATTTTCGGTGAGTTGTTCTTCTTCTTCTTCTTCTTCTTCTTCTTCTTCTTCTTCTTCTTCTTCTTCTTAATGTTGTTGTCCTGAAGACGTCAGCTGATCGGTGTTGTGATGCAGATTGGCCACTCCCCAAGGCAGTTGTCGCTGCCTTTTCGTAAACAGTGTCAGACGAGGTGAAAGTGGACGGGAATGGTTGGACGCAGAGAGTATGCGTGCATTACAATGGATCCAGTAGGAGGTAGTGATTGCGCAAAGTGGTGGCACCAAATCTCTCCTCCCACATGCCCCCAGTTTCCCGTCGCCTGTTCTGGGAGTTCTCCCATACCTGAACATCAATGTCCTGACCCTTTGCGAATATTTCCCATGGCTGCAATCCTCCCTCCTGACCGTCACTCGCATGCTTTGTGGCGGAAGTGCCACAGAATTTGAGCTGGCAGTGCAATTACCAACCTACGCATCGCTATCGTTTCCCCCGCCGTCTTCATCCTCCTCCGCGTCCTCCGGAGTCGTCATGTCGAGTCCGAGGCGAACACGAACTGGGTGACCAAGAGGCCACTGAATGTAAGTCAGCCCAGACATGTCTCTCAGCCATTCATGTATCGTTCTTCCGGTGTAAAGACTGTCGAAAGCAATCTCACAAAGTTTCTCCGCTTTGGCCTTGTTCGCAGCGTTGGTGCCCTCTGGGACAAAGCGCACTACTGATGTTCCATTATGGATACCTCGCACACGCCACCGGTAGGGTCCTTGGGATGGCTGACGAATCATAATCTTCCGGATTCGACACGAAGGGGACAAGCTTGTGGACAGCTGTGACAGGAACTGTGCCCAGCAGTCTTGAGCTATGCTATCTGGTCGAGGGTTGTCCAAACATATCCTGTGGAGGCTGAAGGACTGGAGATCGAACTTTGCCAGAGTGCGCACCAAGTCTGCGGTGGTCACCATGGTCTTGCCAAGCTCCAAACTGGTCAAGAAAGGGAGATGGACTGGAGGCGTGGGTGAGTCAGTGAGTGGCGCACTCTTTGCGGCAACAGAAATGGGACGACCGAGCCAATCTACGATACGCCAACCCCTCTGATGACGAGTCCTCGGACGACGAGGATGATCAGCGTGATTAATGTAGGGAAGAAAGTTCAGTCGAAGGGACTGCAATTGCGTTGTGCGATGCAAGAATAGGCGGAGGGGTGTGTCTTCGACGTCCACACACGCAAACGATGGATTATCATCTGTGTCTGATATCTCATCGGTCGGAATGTCAAGCATGAGTGTCTTCAGGTCTGCAAGGACTGCACTGATGGATGTGTTCCGAGGCAGAAGGAATGATCTATTTGTCACACAGTCAGGAATCATTTCCGATATGATTTGCAACGCTTCTCTTCGGGCTTGCCGCCTGTAGTGTTTGCGCGCAAGTAACACCATAGACTCACTCTGGCTGCAGCTTTGAACTCTTTTTGGTGAATACTTCGATATTGCTAGGCCGGGCATTGGCCTGAGTCAAGGCTGAGAGGAGCATCGGGAACAACAGTGCATGCGGTCTACGATCCACGACATAATTTTCCGAGAACAGCGACCAGCCCCAAGAGCGCCATTTAGCATAAGGGCCATCTCGAATACGTCCATATCCGTCGTAGTCTCTGAGGCCGACGGTTTTCAAATTTGGTAGGTTTGAAAAGACCTCAGCAAGCATGTCCCGCGCAAGACCGGTTTGCAACAGCACGTCCCGGTTGACATAACCATTCTTGGTCCGGCTGCACCTGATTTCTGGCGTAAGCGAGAAATGACTTGAATCAATGAGAACTTCGCGCAGTCTTGAAGCTAGGCCCGGGTGTCTGGAGATGCCGACTAGCGCCTCGAGGCTCTCGTGTTCTATCAAGAATTGGCGCTTGGTGAAGAACTCGCGGGCAAAGTCCACGAAGAGCTTCATCTCGATTTCCTTACACGATCGTCGCAGAGCGCCCAATTCTGGCGTAGTCAGGAAGGAAGCGACTCTGACCAGTATCTCTGGTGGCAGATTGGCGAGTTGCCAGTGAGACGGCGGCAGTGGTGTAATGGAAGCCATATGGATGCGGGAGGCTTGTTTTGCTTCTGGTTTTGCTTCTGGGTTTGTTCTGGTTTTGTTCTGGTTTGGTTCTGATTTTTGTTGTTATTTTGTTGATGTTGTGGAGGCTGATGAGTTGATGGACTTGACTTGACCTATGTAGAAAGTAGTTCTAGGCAGAAGGCGCGCTAGCCATCTAGTCGCGCAAATCTCGCGCGTCTCATTGGCTGGTGCCTGATGGTGGAGGCACAGTGCGCAACTCCCTTCCTTCCTTTACTGGAACTGCGACTACAATTTTTTCATTTTTTCATTTTTCATTTTTCATTTTTCATTCTTCTCCCTCCATTTCTCTTCTTCCTTCTTCCTTTCCTGTTGTCCTTGCGTCGATCCTACCCTCATCCCTCTCATCATCATGACACCGGCGCGGCGTCAACGCAAGCGCCCAGCATCCCCTCAGGCAGATCAGCCAAAAAAGAAGAAAGCAGAGCATCCACTCGAGTCGAACAGCGACAACGACAACGACATCAAAGTCGTGAAGCCGAAGAAAGAATCGGGCAAGTCTAAGGGCAAAGCCAGTTCCAAGTCGGAAGCACCAGCCGATGGTGAAGCGAATGGAAACTTCCAGCAACAGAAGAAAGCTGCTGGGAGCGCACAGTACGCGAAAATCGACCGACTGATCGTGCCCGTTGATGAGACATGTCTATTCAATGGTCATGTCTACGTTGATGGTAGCACTGGTATAATATACGTGCGTGTACTGTCTCCCTGCCTACGAGCTTCTAGTAACATCGAAAAAGGATGCTTCTTTGAACCAGACAGTGGCTTCTGCCAATAATAACAAGTTCTATCGTATTCAGCTTCTCACTAATGGCAGAGGCCGCTACCAGACCTGGTAATATGTTCCTGCACATAACATTTTCCATGTCTGAAAGCAGTCGCTGACTGACACCCAGGACCCGCTGGGGCCGAGTTGGGGAGAACGGCCAAAGTGCGCTGCTCGGGGATGGAAGCTTCGACGACGCGCTCATGCACTACGAGAAGAAATTCAAGGCCAAGGCTGGTCTCGCATGGAACGATCGCGGTGGCAAACCGAAATCTGGAAAATATGTCTTTATCGAACGAAACTACGAGCCAGAGTCATCAGGAGGAGAAGAAGAAGAAGAGGAAGAAGAAGAAAAAGAGGAGGAAGGGGAGGAGGAGGACGGTGGCGAAGATCTACAAGCTTCGAAAGGCGAGGAAAGCCGGTCGCGCAGTGCGTCGCCGAGCAAGAGCAGCTTGCCTCCGCCGGTCAAGTCGCTTATGGAACTCATTTTCAACCAGAAATATATCGAGGGGACCATGGCCGACATGAACTACGACGCTGCTAAACTACCACTCGGCAAGCTTAGCAAAGCGACCATCACGCGCGGTTACCAGGCTTTGAAGGATCTTGCTGCACTCTTCAATGACATGACACTGGCCCAATCCGAATACGGGGACACGTATGCTAATGTTGTGGAGACATTGTCCAATCAGTACTACAGCTACATTCCGCATGCTTTTGGCCGGAATCGCCCTCCTGTCATCTATGAACATGAGCGTCTCAAGAAGGAAGTGGAGTTGCTTCAATCTTTGACTGATCTCAAGGATTCGGACAGTATTCTCAAGTCTGCGAAGGCCCGTGGAGCTGTGCATCCATTGGACGTCCGGTACAACGGACTTGGCATGCGAGAGATGTCCGCAGTGGACAAGCACACTGCTGAATTCCAGAACATCTCCGACTACCTCATCAACACGAAAGGCTTTACCCACAGTCATAGCTACGAAGTCATTGACATTTTTCGCATCGAGCGAAATGGCGAAAGTGAGCGATTTGAACAGTTCACCAAGACCAGCAACAGCCGCAGACTTTTGTGGCACGGAAGCCGTGCGACCAATTTTGGAGGCATCCTCAGCCAAGGCCTTCGAATTGCACCTCCCGAAGCCCCCGTGTCGGGTTGGATGTTTGGCAAGGGCGTGTACCTCGCTGGTAAGGCTGTTGCTTTCATCGTACTCAAATGAAGCTGATTCCGTGTTGCTAGATATGAGCTCAAAGAGCGCAAACTACTGCTATGCAGGAAGTAGTGGCGGGCACGCCATCCTCCTGCTGTGCGAGGCTGAACTCGGCACGCCACTGTATGAGCTCACGCAGGCCTCATACACCGCAGGGGAGGAAGCAAATGAGCAAGGCTCTCTCTCAACGCTCGGCGCAGGACAAACAGGTCCGCTCGCCTGGAAGGACGCCGCCTGCGTCCACCCTTCCCTCGCTGGAGTTAAGATGGTAAGCTTCGTTTGAGCAAGTCTATGGTCACTCAAATTGACACTCATATCAGCCCGACACGACCATCCCGGTTGGACAGACAGGCTATCCAGGCGCAAGCCTTCAGTACAACGAGTACATTTGCTACGATGTCTCTCAAATCCGCCTTCGGTACTTGCTTAGAGTGAAGATGTGATTTGACTTGACTCCCACGAGGAGCTTCACACGCAAAGATGCTCATCAGAGCCCAAAATTGCGCAGAAATCGTCGCCCGCCTGGCGCCGATTAGCTACAGATGAACAACAGGCGAAGTATCAGCTCCAATACAGTGCTATTTCATGAACAGATTCGATGATTATTAGATATGTAGACACAATTCACGACTCGATCTCCATATCTTTCCAGTCGGAGCCTCAAATCGCAGCAGCGATGCATGTTACATGTACGGCTACAATGAATGTCCTCTGCCCAAGTTCTGGCACGGGCATCGCAGTGAGATTTCCATTCAAGTATATTAGAAGCTGTAACGGACCCAGTATATGCTTGCGATCTGTACCGTGGTTCCAAATAGCGTCTGCTTGAGTGGGCGTCCCATTCCCATACGATCCAACCCCCCTTTCCCCCAAAACAAAAATCTTTCCGACGCTGTCTGTTTACCACCAATAAGTTGTAACAAATCCCCCCATGCTTCTTTTTTTTCTTTTTTTTCTTCTTCCTCTTTTTGTTTTTCAAAACTCCCTCTGTAAAACCCCCTTCAAAACCCCACTATCCCTCTCCAACCTCTCAATCCTCTCCTGACTCTTCCTCACTTTCCCCAACAACCACGTAACGCGCCCCAACAATTCCGGCGGCTGCCTCGACAACGCCGACAACAATCGTAATTCCTGCTCACATTTCTCGACGGTCGAATTCTCACTCGCAATCGCATCTCCCATCCATAACAATTCAAATTTCGCTCGCAAAACTTCATCGGCGACTAATTGTTGAAATGCGGGGCGATAGACGGGTTTGCCGGGTAAAATGCGATAGGGACGACCGTGCTGGGATTGGATGGAGATGAGTTCGGCTTGTTCGAGGGCTGCGAGCGATTTTTCTCCGCTTCCTCCAGAGGAGGACTTGAAGGGGTCGGATAAGAGGAGTTCATTGTATCGTAGACCTTCTTCGTGATGGGCTAGTTCTCGAACTAGAGTCCATGCTTGCGAGGAGGTCCATTGGCGACTGTCGTTGCTGCTGCTGTTGCCACCTTGTAAAAGAAGATACATTTTTAAAATTTCCGAGGCGGATTGATCGATGATTTCTTGGACGGCTTTGCTGGGCGTTTCGCCGGCTTTGATGCGGCGGGCGAAGAATTCCAAATCGGTCAGGCGACCGCCGAGTTGGCCAATGACGGTGTCGAGTTCGCGGAGATCTTGACGTTGTTGCGAGGGGGTGAGTGGGCGAATTTCTGTATCATCATCATCATCTTCTCCTTCTTTCCTGTGACCGGTTTTGTTGTTGCCGGTGATGGGTCCGGGCTCGGCGCCAAAGTCGAGGTGTTGAATGACATAGCGCTTGGCGATTTCAGGGGAACAATCTCCGAGAGAAATCTGTCGAAAGACTCGGTCGGGCAGAGCTTTGGAGAGGGACTTGCTAAAGGAGACGTCGTTGGTTAGGAAGATGACATGAGCAATGTTGGAGGTGGTCAATGAGGCTGCCCACTCCGCCAGCTGATCGTACACCATGGCTGCTCCGGGCTCCGAATTCTTGTGCAACCAATTCTCAATGACCACGACAGGTCTTCTCTCCGGGTGGCTATCCAAGTATTCATCGTCGGAAAGCTTGGCGTCTTTGTCGTCCTTTTTGCGTCCATCGAGGGCGATACTTTTCAGTGCTGCTGTCGTCTTGCCCCAGATCTTGATCAGCTGATTCTCCAATGTTTCGGAAAAGCCAGCTTTCGATCCCGTCATGCCTTGTGCCGCTAAATCGATGAGACCACTGATATTGTTGATCCAGCTGAAGACGGGCCGATAGCCCACTTGATCCGCAGCTGCAGCAATCGTAGAGGCATCTCCACGAGCTTCCTGGAGAGGCTTACAATCCAGAGTGAGCACCTGGTGCGCTTCTCGCTTGTGACGCAAAGCATGTTCCAACACGAGCTCCCTCTTTCCACTACCCCGGGGTCCTTGCACGACGATGAACGTCTCGGAAGATTCCATCAGCCATGCTTGGATCTGCTGAATCTCATTCTGCCGGTTCTCCCACACCACAGTCATGCCTCCATCGTCGAGGCCTCTCTCTCGACCAAGAGATTTGACCTTTTGGACCAAGTCTTCGCTCTGCTTGATTAACCACGCAAAAACAAAGTTGTCTTCCAGATGGAAAGCTCGCGTGATATGCGCCTTGATGGCGATCGTGCGAATCGGGTCAAATATGACGGCAGAGATACCAGCAATGAGTGCCACGAGCAACGGAATCACGATGCGAGGATGATTCACCAGCCAGTCCTTAATCCAGCCTCCACGTTGTTTCTTCTCGTAGGTCAGGCGCAGCAGTGTGCCACTCTTACCGCCGCCTTCGGAGTCATTGACCAAGTATCCGTGCATGCAGTTCTTTGCCATGATGGCTTTTCGGTAGTTCGCAAAGTCCAGGTAGGCATATTTAGGCAGCACTTTGGAGTCGGAAGGCTGGACAACGATATCCTGCGAGGTGTGAGTGGGTGTCTAATCTAATACGTCTGATGAGCGGTCATTCCCATTCAAACTCACCGAGAGCTTGCCATACGGTCGAAAGAAACTATATCTAATGTCGCAAATCGAAGATCAGCAAGTGTCTCTAGGAACATGCATGTTTTCCAAAGGGGTATGTCTCCCAGCTCGTCGCCATGGCGGGCTCAAGTTGTTGGGAGAAAGAAAATCCAACAAGACCGCAGAATGCCTTCCTTCGCGCTATGTCTGACTCTACTTACAGCTGCTCCTGACTCAACTCCGCCACCTCAGCACCAGGCTCCGTGGGGAGAAACTCCACGCGCAGTCTCGTCGAAGGCTGACGAGCCAAATCTTCCACCCACGGTTTCCCCAATACGCGACCAGCCTGCACCGTCATGAACGGATTCCACCAGGGCCGCGCCGAATGCTCATCAAGATACTTTTGCACCGCTTCAGAGATGACTTTCGAATCACTAGTACCGTCATGGCTGAATTTCAAAAACGCCGCACCTTCGCTATAGCGAGGCAAAACTTCCACCACCTCCGCTGTGCCGCCCACATGTGCCTCTTGCAAAGCTTTTTGAAAAGCATTCGCAGGATTAATTACGCCGTAGGAGGTGCGAGACGCGAGAATTTTGGGTGTCTTGTAGCCCGCAGGAATGGCGGCCGCCAGACGGAAGAGCCACTGTAAGTTGGTGGGTAAGATGGAATTGAAGAATAAAATGCCTTGCTGCGAGTTGGTCGTGATGTGGCCGGTGTTGTTGTCGCCAGCGTCTCCTGCCAAGGACCGTCGGGATGATAATGATAATGATAATGATATCCTTGAGGCCGACGACGGGTTGTTGACCCTGGGGCGAAGGGCGGCCGCTGCTCGAGTGAGCGGGCCTCGCGAGGTCATCATCATATCGCGCAATGGCTGGGCGTTTCAGCCTGGGAAATATACAGATATGACATGTTGGCGCGAGACAGCGAGTGTTGGTGATGGAGAACGACGCGTTCGTGTTGTGCCCGAACAGGGTCGAGGTTGAGCAATGACGTCTGTGGTATGGATCCACAATTTCTTGGCACGATATTATAACTTCAGGGATGATAGGGTTACCTACATGTTCTGAGGATCTCAACCTCGACAACAACTATAACCACAAATTCGAGCTCGTACGACACCGAATCTGCAGAGGAGTTCTTCGTATCAGGTTTTCCTCTTTACAAGAAGAAGAAGAATTCCTTCCCCCTTGCTTCGCTCGACAAAAGAAAAATGATAATAGGAAAAATAAGAGAAAGCATCAGCTCCAGCTGAGCATCAGAAGAGTACGTATATTATACACGTGATGTTACTGTACTGTGCGTCAAGCGCCTGATGATGTTACAAAGCTTTTCGCAAAACAGCGAAAGTAGTGCTTCCTCACGATATTTCTACAAAACCACCGGCAAGCGGAGCTTCCCATGTGATCATCTCGGGCAAAAAAGCACAATACCACCATTTCCCGGCAGCCCAGCCTCCACTCCATATGCCATTCACCTCTTCGCCTTCACCGTGTCTCACCGCAATTCCCACTCGCTCCATCCAACCCAATATCATTTCGATTTCCCACTGCCATAGTTTGTGGCTGTGTGCCAGCTGCATCGTGATCGCACGCATACCGGAGCGAAACACGATGAGGTGCAAGACGGATCGGAAGCACATGTCCCAGATATCGTCAATCAGGTTGCCGTGAATGTCGACCCAGAACGGGATTCGGGGTCCAGGCTCACCTTCGATCGTGGGTGGCACCAACGGGATCGGTATACCAGCGGTGAGTTCATGCTCATGCTGGTACGCCGACGTCTTGGTGTAGACAAGATCGTACTTTAGCTGGCTCTGGTCGGCTTTCTTGGTCTGGTAACTATTACCCGAGTATCCCCATGGCGATAGTCGAGGTGCAGGCGCATCAAAGTTCCATTTGATTTCGGGAAACACGGGAGCAATGGTCACCATGCCACTGGCCACCAGATTCGTCAGAATCGTGTAATCTTGGTCGGATGTGATGGGCGTGAGGACCAGCTCATCGGCTTGCCGGAAGTAGTCGTTGATGTTGGTCCACGATTCCGCCAGGGCACACAAATAGCGATGTTCGTCTGTATCTCTCGTGGCGGGCCACCTTCGGAACTGTACCAGGACTTCGTGATGAATCTGAAAGTTACGACCGGGCAATTGTCTACCTCTCTTGTCCTGGAGGAACATCTTGGCCTCCATCATCTCGCTAGAGACTCGTTTGAGGACCTTGTTTCCAAGAACGCTGATCTTCTCAGCTGCAGACTTGGCGACATACTTGTGCTGCTTTGTCATGGCCACTGCTCGCACCCACGATTTGGCCAGTAACAGCTCATTGTTCGTGTCCTCACAGGGCTTGACTTCGCCTGGCAGGACTTCGCCATGCGTCAAGCGCTGCGCTATGTGCCTTCGATTCTGGTCGGTAATTGTCGTATAGTAATCGTCCCTGTTCAACTCGAAAACTGGGTTTCGTATGCTGACGGTGAATTTCTCCTCAAGCAGGGCTTTGGTCGCTGGAAGATCGGGAACATCCGGTCGATCGTCTACCGTCACAGACATCTTCATGGGAACGGTCTTCATCACCCACTCGTGAAGCGCCGGCCAGTCTGTCTCATGGGAAGCTTGCAGATTCACAATCGGCAATTCATCCCGCTCATACGCTTTCAAAAAGAGCGGTCGAATAGCATCGCGAATACGCTCCACATCGCCTCTTCGGCTGCGACGATAATGTTCCCATCGACGGCGCAAAAAATCGCCTTCGTAACGGTAGCTCAGAGCATGCGCAATCACATTCCAGCTCAGCTTGTCCTGGCTGAGTCCACCAGCAATAGCACTCACCAAGGCAATAGCGACAACAAGGCGATTAACGTCCTTGAAGCCTTGGGCAGCCTGGCGATCTCTGGTTGTGAACGCTCTCCTGACCCCGCGCACTCCAGGGCCCTTCAACTTGGGCATTTTGCCGCTCGCTTGTTCGTCTACAAATTCCGAGGCCGCACCAGGCAGAAATTCATTGTCCGATTCGCGAACAGCCTCGTCATCGACGATCTGCTTCTTCTTTCGTGAGGTATACTTGCGTCTCGTCTTTGGAAGTTCTGGCTCGGGTTCTGGCTCCGGACTCATGTCTACGGAACTTTGCCTCGCCGCCGCCTCATAGACGGAGGCATCCTCGTCCTCGTCAAGCACCGCGGAGATTGGGCCATGCTGAGATGATTCTACCCCGTTCAACTGCTCCTGGGAGATGTTGAATGTGACCATTGTCGAGCCTGCTCGGGAATCAAGTGCAGGCGCCCCAACGTTATCACGTGGCACTTCGGTTGTTGCATCGAATGCTTGCTGTTGAATCTGCTGGATGTGAGCAATGGCTTGTGCTGTCTCCTTCTGGTACTCCTCCCGGGACAGAGTTCCAGGTGCAGCTCGCCAATGGGCCACCTGATGTGCCATGCCACGCCCACTAGTGCCGAATGTACCGTTGCTCGGTGTGAAGTTTTGAGCTGGAGACATGAGATGAGCTGCAGTGACCTGGCGAAGGCGCTTCTCATCTTCCCACCATCTTCGGCGGATCGGGGCGGCCGCAGGACCACGAATCGACCCAAGAGGCCTTCTCGTCTGGCGCACCGGCTTCATCGATTTCGCCTCAGGCCCAGATTTCTCGAAGCGGACGCCTTTCGCCATCGGAGCTTCGGCTTCTGCTTCGCGTAGCTCCGGGGCGACACCATGGTCGTACCCCTGAATTGCAAGCTGCTGGTCGCCAGAGCATGCGCCCAGTGTGGCTGCGAAGGGACTTTGGCGAATTTGCGGTGTTCGCTCTATTTGTGGCAGAGGTGCCAACGGAAGAAGCTCGCCTGTGACTGGATCACGCTTTCGGCGCCTACGCTTCTGTTTCTCATGGACAGTCGTGCCTAGTATTTCCGCTCGCACGTTGGCGAGATCAGTAGCAACCTGTGGTTCCCTTGAAGCAGTCTCCTCTCTCTCTTTGCGTTGCCTGTCTGTCCGCTTCTGCCAGGACTTGCTCTTCGCCTCAGCATTCAGCTCCTGCATGTGCTGTCGCAGCGCCTGTGCGTTCGCGAAGCCTTTGCTCTGAGCATCTTGATCAGCCTTCGCCGCAGCGATTGCAGTTTGCTGGACTATCAACACCGGGTCCTGCGGGTACTCCTGAGCACGAGGCTTTGACGGCGTAGGATCGCCAATCTTGGGCTTTCGACCCCTTTTATTGGAGCTTGCTGATTCCCGCAGCTCATCATCAATATCGACCTCCATAGGGAGGTATTGCAATGGATACGACTTCATCATCTGCTTCCGCAATTGTGTCACAATTTCGTCATCGGCCTTGACTGAAGGTTCCGCAAGTATTTGTTTCGTGATGACGGAGCTGCTTTTTGACTTGAATGCGAATTTGAATCTTTTGAGCTTCTTCTCTGACATGAGCTGCTCAACTGCCCGCTCAACAGAATGCCTATCGGGCATCCGGTCGTAGAGCTTCTTCCACGATGTTGCGAGAACGTACCACATCTCTGTGTCCCCAGGAAACACGCCACCACATTGCTGCACAGCGGACAGCATGATCTCGTGGCGCTTGATCTGAGTGCTCCCACCAAGTTTCGAGCCGCCTGTCTTCTTTGTTGTTGATAGGGGCTTGACAGCGCGAGCAAGCGGCACCTCGGATATCGAACCATTAGCTTGCTCGGAGACGCAAATGCCCATGTCATCTTCCCCTCCACGTCGGATCGGTTCATCTTCTACTTCGTCAGGGTGCTGAACTTGGATATCAGCGTGATAGTTCTCTATGAGCCCGTTCTCGTCCTGCTTGTTCCGCGCCCCAGGCACTTCCGCCGACATCGCCGACTCCTGTGGTCTTTCCTGGATGCCCCTGTCAGGGGTCTCATAAGGACGGACTATCATAAGGGGGGAGACTTTCGAAACAGGAGTTGTCATGCGCGGTAGTGAAGCGGCATGCCGCGCCAGCGACAGGGCATTCCGGGGCGTTTGCGCTGTTTTAACGGGGACATTGAGCTCGTCGGCGGTAGGTCGCGAGGTAGGTCTGAATGGCTGTGGCATCACAGCCTGCTCCAGCGCTTGCTGTAGACTAAGCCGGTCGGAAGGACTGGGAGTAGTCGCGTTTCGAGGACCGACAGGAGGCCGTGGTCCTGTCCAATCTTCCTCGTCAGTTTCACTGTCATCAGAAGACTCATCGTCCGCGACAGGCTCAGATTGTGCAGCATTGACAGATGTAATGCCCGTACGTGTCGGTGCTGCTGCAGTGCTCCCTACAACACGTCGTTGCTCGACCGACAATTCTAGTGGCCGCCTAGACTCTGCAAGCGAGACCGGATCTGGTGTCTTAGTAAGTTTGGAATGGTTCGCCACAGCCCGGGTACGTGACCGAAAACCGATGGTTTGTTCCAGATCAGCTAAGATTTCCAGGTCTCTCTTCGATTTCCGTCCTGGCTTCGCAGATAGAAGCTTATGCTGTTGCTGTGGAGTGGCTCTCTCTTCGACTGGGTACTTCGCGAGGTAGAAGGAGGCTGTATCTGCAGATTTGTTCTTAGATAGGGGTTGATCTGCATCGGCATCTTGTGATTTAGGTTTGGGTTGGGATGTAGTATGCACTGCCTGGGACTGTTGTTCTGATGGATTCGCAGGCAGAGGTGCTGACGAACTTTGTGGCACCAGTTCGAGAGTTTCGTCCAAAGCCTTATCGACTGCCTCGGAAGTCATTGCGTTTGGTCGCGAGGCAAGAGTCTGCTCGTTAGCGAATCCAGTATCCGGAGTCCCCTCGGGTTCAATAGGGACACCTGCGCTACCCACAGCTCCGTTGAGGACAGAGTCGCGTGCCATAGCAGCGGTATCAAATATAGACAGCCCACCTAGAGATGCGCGAGCACCAGACCTGACCACCTCACTTCTGGCGGAAGAAACATTCATCTGCGCTTGAGAAGGCTGAACTCTGCGCCGCCTCTTGCGAACGGGACTTGCATTCTCGGAGTCAGAATCCTCGAGGATGGAGGCAGAGACCTTCCGCCGAGTTTGGGAGGGACGTGCAATCTCATAATCAGAATCAGAGTCTTCCACGATCTCGGCGGATATATTTTGCCCTTGGTTGGCATGTCTTGCGGTTGCACCGTCAGAAGCAGAATCTTCAACAGTCTCGCCAGCCATCTCAAGATGATTCCCAACTATTGAAGTCCTCTGCCTGCGGGATGGCTCTGACGAAGCGTAGCGAGGGCCATTCTCCTTTCTGTACCACTCCATTTCGTGTAATCTCTCAGACTTGAAAACAGCGATCTTCGCTTTCCGTGGTCTGCCGCGAGTCGGAAAATTCGCAGCTTTTACATTTTTGGCTCCAGGAGGATTGATATACACGCCAGGCTTCTGGCGATCCAGTATCTCCTCATAGAGAGAATTTATTCGAGTAGAGGACAGTTGGTCCACTGGAACAGGAGCCAGCTGTTTTGACACGTCGTCTTCGAGAACGGTTATAATTGAAGCCTCACCTGTGTTTGTACGCTGCTTCTTAGCATTAGCGTTGTTGCCGCTGCTTAGCTTGGCTTCGCCTGCAGTCCTCTTGCGACTTGCGCTAAGCTCTAACCTTACGCGGTTTTCAGCTGTCTTTGTAGCGAACTTCCGGTACTCTGTGTATTCCTCCGGCTTAATCTCACGCGATTTATAACGTGGAATATACTCCGCAGTAGTGACCGGTCTCTGTGTCAGCTTGTTGTCAAATTCTCGAAGTGCATCATGAGCCACTGGAGCTTCAGTGGGCATGACTGGCTGGTCTCGCTCGCCACTGGACCCATTCAGGACTACGCCGGTAGGTGTTAAAGCGAGTGTGAGGAGCCGAGACTCTCCCAACGCGATCGCAGTGCTCCCATCGTCAATCAAGTCTTTCCGAGCTGCAGACGAGTGAGAATGTTGCCATGTGTGCTGCGAGCTTTCTAGCCCCTTCTCAACTGCAAGTGCGGTTGCGAGAGACGATCCAGACGCTTGCTGTGCCTTTTCGGCGGTCGCAGCAAATCTAGCTTTGGTGGGATCTTTCGGGCGTCTCCCAATCTTCTTGCCATTGACATTGAATCCATTAACTGACCGCTGTGCTTTGCCCACGGGTGTGGTGGTGGCTGACTCGGAATTCTCCACACTCTTTCGTTTCCGAGCTGACATGCCTTTCGCACGTTTGGCAATCGGCTTCGAAGGAGGCACTGCAGCTGGGGTCTCTACATCATCATCCACAACAAAGTCGTCAGGCTCCGCATCGTGATCCAACATACGCTCCACCTGGATACCCTTGCGGCCATCAAGCAATGTAGCACGACCATCATGGCCATGCAACGCTTTGGGTGGAATCTTTGGAAAGCCCCAGCGATCGAGGTCCGGTTCCACCTGGGGTGAACCATTCTTTGCTTTTGCACTCGTTTCATCCAGTACAGCAGTCCAGGCAGCTTTGCCAGCGGCCACTGCTTTCTCAAAGTTGAGCAAAGTGCGATATTTGAACTGCGCAGATCGTCCGAAGACGGCTGTGTCTCGGACTACGGTCAGGTGTCGAAGATGCGGCGGCTGAGAATGCTGCCAAACATCTGTCAAGTGGGCGAGAGACTCATCCATCGGTCTTTTCCACAGGGGACCGACTACGGCAGCTTGGAGTTGATTCGAGCTGATCCCACTTTCTCCTGCTTCATCGATCTTGTTGAACAAGATATTGACGAGAGGGAGGTTGGGCGTCCACTGGGGCGGAATACGGTCCACGGTTCGATCGAGGTCGGTGGGATGCTCATGAAAGCCTCCATCGGCATCAGCTTCTGTAGCTTTCTGTCCAAGCGCTCTGAGCTGCTCGGCAGAAGTTGTAACCTCCTCGACAGCACCAACCTCGACCAGATCGTCATCATCGTCAGACCCAATGACTGCATCTATGCCTGCAACCGTATCTTCGCGTTCCTCTTCGTCGTCGCTAGCTGTCATCTTCATGTGGGGATCAGACCGCTCCCACAGTAAGCGATCGTACTGTGTTGGGGGCCGCATCAGCTGCACGGCTCTCGCTCGGCGCCACTTCTGATGCCCGATTGTGTCCATTGCGTTGCCTTGAGCGTCTGCCATCTTTGCGGTGACTCGGCGAATGCACCCACCTTTTTCCAGGCGTCGGATGCATCGAGCAAGAATCTTGCCCTCCCACCTGCCAGGTCTACCCGCCCCAATACCTAGGCCGAGACGGAGATCATGCGTGGCGACGACTCCATTGTTCTCCTGCAGCATGCGCATCATCGTGTTGTACATCCTGTCATAGTGTACAACTGGTCTGAGATTGTGGTTCGCATTCTCCTCCAGGGGGTCCTCGAGGCTCTGAGTTCTTGAAAAGCGCTTCAGCCTCAGCAGACTCGTCTTACCGGTACCACCGACGACGGTCTCTTTTGAGATGTAGCCCTTCTCCTGCAAGCGATCTGTTCTTTTGGGCACTGAACGCTTGTCTTGGCCAGTCAACTTTGTGATGGTAGGCTGCAGGATTCCCATCGAGCCATGTGCAGCAACGATGGAAAGGATGTCGAATTCCAGCGGCGGGATGCGCCTAGAGTCGGGCCCGTGACCAGCGATAGCATGCCAGATCCTGTCTTCAGTCGTGAATACGCGCCGTCCCTTGAGCTGGAGCGCAACCGCAGACGTGGCTGCCTCACGCTCGCTGGGCTGGGCGAGGTTTCCATTTGGTACGGCATCTCGAAGCTCAACATCTGGATGACTACAAAGCCAACCAAGGACCGAAGTCAGCAGGTCATCATCGACGGCCGTCTGCTCGACAGGAGGTGCATCTGCGAAGAGCAAATCTGGTGGCGAGCCCCCTTGTCTCCTGTCGAGAATTTGGTTCTTTTCGTTGTAGAAAGCTCGCACAGCACTTTCCAATCGGGTCGCATCGAACCCTGGGAGTGTGTCAGAAAGATCATCGTCATGTCTTGTGCCTCGTTTTTCTTGTTGGTTTTTTCTGCCATGTAGAAATGTATGTGGCCGACTCGAATTGAGGACTTTGGCAAAGCTGGGGGATTTTTAGGCTCCGTAAGAGGTAGGTAAACTCACCTTGGGAGCCGGACAATGCGACATCATAAAGCAGGCGCTCTATGAGCTCGTCGAAACCCGCCATGGTCGTTGCACATGTTGTTTGAACAAGAGGGCGAAAGGGGTGTGTCTTGGTGTTGGTGTTGGTGCGTGCAGTCGGTAAAGGAAGTGCAAAAGTCGATATGAGTGGAATGAGTGAAGTGGGGGAAGTGCAAAGAATCGAACTCCCGAACAGAATAACACCATTGCTTGGCACTGTCTTTCTTGGCCTGAGGCACCTGCGAGGCAGGCTGAGGCGGTTTCTCATTGGCTGCAAGTGGCATGAGACGTTGATCTGCCTCCTTGGTCGAGGTGAAGCGACGTGACAGCAGATGACTAGAAATAGGAGGTACAAGGGGAACGATTGGAACGACTGAGAAATAGGTAGCGACTGCGCTGGTATAAGTATGTATTTAATGCGCGAACATTCATAACTAGATTGTGCTTCACTATCTTGCTCTCTCTCCTCTGGACCTGCACTACTACATATATCCGCCTCTACATGTATTCCAGGACCTGGATCCTTGATGCAGCCCTCCTCGAAGCTATGAATGTGTTGCAGGTCAGGACGGCCTCCTCATCTTCATCATTGTCAGGTGCACCCAGTCCCGAGCATGCTCATTTTTAGTCTCGATTCTCGTGACACTGCTGTTGGCTCAATGCTTTTTTTCATTTCTGTTCCATGTGACGAAAACGATCCCATCTTCCAGACAGCTCTATTGGCAGGCGTGAAAGAATGAAAGACTTGTCATCGATAAATAACTCTGGACTTCTCCGGTTCATGAAGAATCGGTTGCTGAAACTCTTTCCAAGATGTCAATCTTTGTGATGGCATCGACGGAAGGGCTGGTCGACATGCTCTGGCGTCCGCGGTTCTTTCAGTCGGATTTTACGCTGATACTACTCCTTTCCAGCAACTCGTCGTTGTGAGAAGCGCTTTCGTAGCACTAAGTGGCGTGTATCAGGTGTGATATGTGATTTGTGAAGTGGTCTGTCTTCGATCACTTACCTGGACCGCAACCGTGGAGTTGCATGCAGCCGACGCATGTTGTGCTGCAGAATAGCAGCAACCAAAGGATACCACGAATGCCTGGCTGGTGTGCTGAAGTACGCAGTGTACCTGCGAGATCAATCGTACCGTGCCCTCTTCTCATCACGTCTCCCTTCGCCCTCGTCCCTTCGTTTCCGCTCTCCCAGCGGCGCCGTGTTTGCACCAGTACTATCCTGCATGCTCCCTCGATTGTCATCAGGCTTGAATCGGTCATCCAGCCCATCATACTCTCTCCTCTTCTTCCCAATATCTGTCCCCCACCTGCCCGTATCTTCATTCCTCAAATCTTTGTACTTTGTGCGCCCCTTCTTGCCCAACTTGGTCGCATCTCGAATCTGCATGTACTCGGGCAGCACACTCTTATCACTCGCCTCATCCATAAACTTTCGCCCGGCAAGAGATCTCGTCAAAGCAGCCTTGACCTCTTCGTCCTGCTCCGCCTCGGCGTCGAAGAAAGCACCCTTGTGGAAGTACTTCTGCATGTGTCCCATTTGTCCTCGCCCTTCACGCTCCTCTTCTTGCTGCGCGATCTTCTCCGCGTCTTCCGCAGCCTTCTCCTCTTCTGTCATATTTCGTCTCCGTTCGATTTCTTCTAGGACCTTCTCCTTCTCTATCAATGCATTGCGATCTCGTTGTACGCGCTTCAATTCTCGGAGTTTCCAAGCAGCCTTCTCTGCTTCGGGGTCTAGACCATCGGTGTCATCCACTTCGTCTACCGGTACCTCCTCGTCGTCCCAATTCTTCTTGCCGGCTTTTTTGAGAGCAATCTCACGCTCGATCTGGGCTTGTAGCAGGGCATCTGCCTTTTCCTTTCGCAAGCGCTCATCCTCAGCAGCCTTCTGTTCCTCCGATATGGCGGGCGCTCCCTGCTGCGCCCGTTTCGCTTTGGAGATGAACTTGGGCGCGAGCATGGGTTTCTTGGGCTCGTCATCAGAGCTGCTGTCGTCATCCTCTTCTGAACTGTCATCGCCCTCGTCGTCGCTGCCACTTTCCTCTCCTCCCTCGGACTCTGACGCCGTGACGAAGCCTTCGAGGTCATCTTCGGGCTTCTTCTCTGCAACCTTCGCGACCGGTCGCACTTCGCCTATTGCAAGCTTCTTCGGGAAAGATGTCGCTTTGGGCGCTGGCGCTTTAGGAGCAGGCCGCTGCTGGGCTTCTTCCTCTTCGTCGTCGGATTCATCCTCTGATGGTGGATCATCGGCTACTGCTTTGCCTGAGAAGTATCGCGCAGGCCGCACCGGCTGCTTGGTCATGCGACTGGACGGAGGCGGCATCTTGGGCGATATGTAGCCCAAGTCTAGTCGTAGCTTTCAGGGTGATGTACCTTGAAAGTCAAGGACATAGGTGTAGAGGTAAGGACGAGGATGTGCTAGACTAGAATTGGAGCTAGCATGTGAAGATTGAAATGTGGGGAGACGACGGTCGAATGTTCATCACCTCAAGAAACTTTTGTGCATCCATCGCAAAGCATACCAGCACGTCAACATGCCTCACAAGCACAAGAGGAAGCGCGAGAACGATAAGGAGCAGTATGTCATTGCCTTATTCATATGTCGGTCTGTGACTGTCACTGACCGCGTCGCAGCTATGATCTCCCTCCCTCCAAAATCGCCAAATCTCTGTCCACCTACGAGAAAACGGAAAAAGTCCAACTGAAGCGCGGCGCCTCGAGACCCAAGCCCAAGGTCAACTCCAAGCGAAAGAGCGATGCCACATCCGCCTACACATCCGACGACACGCCCCGCGCCTTTGCCCGAATGATGCACCTCCAACAAGCCGGCAAACGACAGCGAAACGGTCTCGACGATGGCATCAGCAAGAAGCCTCCCAAAAAGAAGACCGCGCCGCGCACCACCACCACTACCACCTCAACCTCCTCTCCGTCCGGCAATATGGAAACCGACGCCGACGACATAGCCGAACAAAAACAAGTCGAAGACACTGCCTCCAAGCTCAAAATCCAACCCGGCGAACGCCTCTCCGACTTCGCCGCCCGCGTCAACCAAGCCCTCCCCTTAAGCGGCATATCCCAAAACCGCAAAAAAGTCCCCGGCGGTGCAAAAGAACGACAAACCAAAACGGAAAAACGTCTACATAAAATGTACGCCGAATGGAGAGAAATGGATCAAAAACGCAAAGCTGCCGAAGAAGAATTTCTCGAACGGCAAGAACAAAAAGATGAAGAATTGCAGAATGAGCTAGGAGGACAAGAGATTCATCTTCCTGCCGGCGCCGAGGGGGGCAAACGATCAGCTAAGCGCAAACAGAAAATGTTGACGGAGTTGACGACGGAAAAAGATGACGAGGATCCGTGGAAGGTGTTAGAGGCCAAGAGGGAGAAACCCAAAGGTTTACATGATGTGGTGCAGGCACCTCCGGAGTTGAAGCCTGTGAGAGAGAAGTTTAAGACGAAAAAGATGAATGGCGCGAAAGTGGATGTGGATAATGTTCCGGGGAAAAGTGGAAGTTTGGCGAGGAGAGAAGAATTGGGGCAGGCGAGGAAAGATGTGATTGAAAGGTATCGAGCCATGATGAAAGGGAAGGGGGGGATATGATGATGATCATGTGTGGCACACACACACACAAGTGCGGTAGACGTGGAATGGCGCAAACACGTTGCAGGAGACAAGGAGCATGAACGTTGCGATTCTATTTTGGCGGCTTGACGATAAGAAGTCGGGCTTCGCAAAGCTTCTATAACAGGGTATCTCTCAGAACGAACAGTCGAAACCACAACAGATATCACAACATTTCTCTTCACCATTTCGGTTTACTACTCATAGGCACGGGTGGTGGCGTGGACCCATTCTCGCCCCCTAAAGCGGCCTGCAGACTCGCCTTCTTGGGTGGTGGCGGGGGTGGTTTCTTTTGAGCAGCAGTGGCAGCCGCAGCAGTAGCAGCAACGCTAGGGCCAGGCGATATCACACCACTCTCTTGCCCAGCTGGAGCAGCGTTGCTCGATCCAGAAGCACCCATTCTCGCAAACCTCTGTTGCAGCTCGCTCAGCTGACCACTGGGAGCTTGGCCTGCTGTGGAAGAAGTCTGGTTCTGCTGTCCAAAACGCGATGCCGCGCCGGAGGCGAATGATGCTGCACTTCGAACTTGTTGCGATGATGGCATGGGAACCTGGTGCTGCTGCTGCGTTTGTTGCTGACTAGATGAACTACCGATGCCGAATCCGGGCACTGAGATGCCTGCGCCGGCTAGTCTACCTGCAGCTCCTTGATTGATGGCTGCAGGATCTTGACCATGTTGTCCCTGTTGCTGCTTTTGATTCATCCACGACGTTGCCGCCTGTACGCCAAATCTTTGCGCAGCCCCAGTCGCTGCAGCCTCGAATCTATTCGATGTGTTTTGCGCAGGAAGGGGAGGCGAATTCAGTGCCTCACCATAGGTTGGAGGCGGAGCGGGCGTGTGTTCATCAGGATATTCATTCTGGCGTGGTGGCAGAAACGGGGCAGGACCACTATTCTGTGCTGATATGGTTCCCGTGGTTTGCCGTGAAGGAGGAGGAGGACTTAGTGCAAGTTGCCTAGGTGGAACACGAGGAGGCAGACTCGGCGGAAGACTCGGACTCGGACTCGCCGCTCCGCTGCTACTACCACCACCTACAGCGAAATGCCTCGGAGGAGCCGCGAAGTGGGCTGTGTTTATGCCTGTAGTATCTTTCTGATAAGGTCCTCGTTCCCTGTTCAATTCCTCTTGTTCTCGCCTCTCCCTCTCCTCTGCTTCCCGCTGCCTTCTCTGCGCATATCCTGTCTCCACCACCGGAGCCCCCAGCCCTCCCTTGTGATCGGTGGGTATACTTGCCAGCGAGTGCGGTATGTTCGCTGATGACACTCCAGCGCCACCGGCAGAGCTTCGACTTGGGACAGCGACGGGATTGATCGGGCGGCCATCTTCGCCATAATGCGACCTCGCTTTCGGCGGAGGACCAAAGGTATCCGGGTCTCGTAGACTGGTCAATGGCGCCGACTGGTGCTCTCGCTGCTCTGCGAAAGGATCCTTCTTCTTGCCTGTTGCGAGGCCTTTGATATCACTTTTCCATGTTTCTTTCTTGATAGCCCTGTCGCCAGCTGGATGCCAGCCGCCTTTGAACATAGCCTTGCCGTCGAACGGCATGACGGGCACATGCAAGCTGATTGGGAGTTGTTGTTGTAGGTTGCGCTTTGATGCAGTGGAGGAGGGGGAAGAAGACGGGAAGAATGATGTACCTTGCCTTACTCGGATTCTGGAAAGGTGACGTATGACGGCTCGGCGTTTAACTCGCCCGTTCTCATGTGAAAGAGCACACAGTCACTGATAATAGGTACACCTGCAGGTATCAGACATATATCTACCCGTACATGATTACTGATAATTACTGCAGCATTCCCTCCAGACTCTCTCCAGTAACCTCCTCGATCTGTCCTATCCATCTCAAGCATTCCCGCTCCACGACTCCCTCCTCGTCCTCCTGCAGTTCGCTGATAAAAGGCAGCATCTCCGGCAGCAAATGCAGCCAGTCAATATGCAATCTCTCCGTCAACGCCCTCTCCGTCTTGATGGCAGCCAGTCGCACTGCACTGTGCTCATGTCTCATGTAGGTCATGATCAGAGCATTCACGGCCTTGTGGTGTTCTTGGCTCGAAACACATGCCGCCAGTTCCGTTATGGCGGGAATGACATGGGCATTGACATCGTACGTGGAGGCTGTACTCAATCGAGATACAAGCGGCTTGAAAATCGTGTCAAAGTGCGCAGGTGATTGCCAAAAGCCGTCCTGATCGTTCGAGAAACTCGAGGTCAGAGTATCGACAACGAGGTTGAATAGCTTCGATTCGGACTCATTTCCTGGCGACAAAGACGTGAGCAAAGAGGCTGCATTCTCAAGCAGGAAGCTGGCGTAGCTGGTGACCAAGCTCTTGAGTTGCTCGAAGAATGCAAGGGAAAAGCTGTAGAGGCTTGTGCAGCGGAGGACAACGCCAGCCCTGTCCGTTTGTGGCAAAGTACTGATCGCCCACTCGCCAAAACGTATGAAGAAGGGTCTGAATGCGGCGTCGTTCAATTTGAGAACAGTTTGCATCGTCGTCTGATTGACGAGATCGAAAAGAGATGTGTGGTCGTCGCCATCGGCGTCTGCAAGCTGGCGTCGCAAGTCAAAAGCAGACAGCAGAATGGTGAACAGTAGTTGAGCATGCTGTGATATTGTAGCCTTGTTGTGATGCTCAACGGCGATGTGCAGAGCCGAAAGGTGAATTCGTGCAGCCTGGATGCCTTCTTCATTGGAAATTTTGACAATCTCGGACCAAGTGCGCTCAATAGCACCGAAGAAGTCGCTGGCTGACACCTTTTTGGCTGCGAGTTGAGTGAACTGCTTGACGGTGTCTGCGTCAGTCTCGGCTGCGAGCACAAGGAGACGATCCAGGTACTTTCCAGATAGCATCCAGGGAACATGATCGAGCACAGCCATGCCAAAGCTGAATCCAGCCACAAGCAGTTCCATCTTTGGCTCATCGCCCTCTCGCACAGTCTCCTGCATGTAGCGAATGACTGTGTCGAAAGTCTTGGGCAAAATCGGTATAATTTCATCTCCGAGCACTTCCACCATGCTGGCTAAGCACAGAATGGACATGCGGCGGAGATCATCGTCCTGCTCGCCCAGAGCTGCATCTCCTGCAATCTCTTGTGCAGCTGACATGACCGACGAACGATCGGTCTTGCCAAACTTGTCCGCGATGCGGTCCATGCAGGTGATGGCCGCGATCCTGGTGGGAATTGGCTGATCCTTTGATATGAAGAGGGCGCAATTCGGTAGCACCTCGATGAAGACCTGTTGTAATGTTGCATCGCCACGTCGTGCCGTCTCCACACGCTGTTCCAGCGACCAGAACACTTGCTGTCTAATCTCGTCGGAGCCGGTCTGCATGAGCATGGCGCTCGACTCGATGAAGTCGCTTGTCGGCATGAGGCCCAGAAGTGCCGTAAGGACATTCGTGGCACTGTCTGACAAATCTTCGTTGTTCTTGAGCTGCAGCCCAAGCTGCATTGTCTTCTCCAGTATGGAAGAGTAGTTACTCTGCAGCGTGGCCGCCGTCGTGCTGCCCTTTTTGAGCTCCCTTGCGAGCTTATTTCGCAGCTCGTGCCGAGACATGATGCTGGCCAAGCCTTCGAGGAGCACCATGGTGGATGCCTTTGCTTCCTCTGCACTCTTTTCGCCGAAGCCGAGAATGACATCGGACAGTGCTCGCTTCGGTTTCAGGGTGTCGAAGACAATACCCAGGTACTGCTTGATCGCGTTGAGCTCAGTAGTGGATGCAAAGTGGCTCATAAGGTCGGAGATGAATGGCAGTACGCTCGTGTCTTCTGGGTATCGCTCCACGAGCATAGCCATGATTGCAAAGAGCGACTCGTCTGGTCCTAGAGTCTGCACCAGATTCCGAAAAAGTCCCGAACGCCGATGCAGTGGAATGTGTTCAAAGGCAGCGGTGAAGCTCAGAAGCAGCTCTGCCGAACCGGTAATCAGATCCCGACCTCTCTTCTTCAGCGACGCCGCGAGTGGCGGTATGATGCGTGCTACGGTCTGATCGGTGACGTGAGCACTGTAGTCGTCTCCTTGTTTCAATATCGTAGAGCTCATGAACGTGAACAGCGGCATGACGCTGTGCAGAACAAGATCTGGAGCCCATGATGCCAAAGCAGACATCAGTAACAAGGCAGACTGGTGCACTTGTGTACTTGATGTGGTTCGGACACAATCGACAATCAGGTCCGCACGAACGACTGAGCGGTCAACATCCTTACCCGAGGCATTCTTGAGACCATTCACCACTGACAGGAGGTTGTTAATCAGCAGGCCTTGGAGATAGACGAGCTCGGAGTCCAGCAATGTTTTGTAGTGCTGGAGCTCGCTCAGAAGGTAGAATAATCCCTTTAACAACTGAGGGTGCTGCTCGGCCTTTGCACCTTCCACAACCTCCAGCACCAAGGTAATCTGACTGATGGCGGCGTTGAGCTTGACCTTGTCAATACTGGCCAGCTTAGAGACGTCAGAGACCCTGCTAGTTCGTTGCTTTTTCGCCGGCGTGGTCTGTCCTTGCAGCTGCGCAACGGTCGGAAGACCTTCAACCATGTGCACTAGTATTTCGGTAGGTAAAGGCAGATCACGCAGCGTTTCCAGCGCTTGAGCCTGCGTCTCCTCCGCCGCGGCCGAATCTCCGTGGCCTAGCGAGACTGTCAAGAGCCAAGATGCAAGCTCAGTCTGCGCACTGAGCTTCATGCTACGCCATATCTGGCGCAGGCGAGCGAACCCATAATGTGCTTGTCCGTCGCCAAAACCACCAGTTGCCAGCTTTTTCAAGAATTGCAGTTCCTCGTCGCTACGATGCGTCACGTTGCTGACCAAGGCCTTGCGCAACTGCACATTATCCTTGAACAAAGACGCGGGAGCGGTCTCATCAAGTGTTTCCTTCACGTATGGTAGGAGGGTTTGTACACGTGTTGTTGGACCTGCGATCTTGCCAACCTTGCCCGAAACATCTAGTAGACAAAGTTTAACAGTCAAGACTGGCGTAACAGGGACGAGAGACACGAGGTACCCGTATATGCTGGCCCGCAATGCTTGCTTCAACTCTTTACGGTCGGTCTTGCCAGGCGAAGTAGTGGCATTGATTGAGTTTGCCAGATGCTGGACGATGTAGCTCTGGTCAACCACACAATCTTCAAGAACCGGTAATAGCGCATCTGTAAGAAATCTGTGCGCATCGGTCGGCGACAGCCACCGCACATTGTCTCCGTGGTTTCCATAAAAGGTAGCCTTGGCCCAAATGCCCATGCTCTTCAGCTGACTGATCTCATACAAGCCATGCAACGCAATACAGGCGGAGGCAGCCGCGCTCCGTACGGCTTTGATGGGGTCGCCGAGCGCAGTGATAATGTATGGAACTAAGGCCTGCATGTCGTGCAGCTTCCCACTTTTTTTGATTTGATCAAGCAGCTCCCGGGTAACCTGTAAGGCCTTGACCCGCACCGAAGCAGAAGCGTCACTCGTCCAAGCACGAGCAAAGAACGTAAGCGTGGTGGGCTGCTTCGTGACCGTACTCCTCGAAAGCGATGGCAGATTGAGATATGTAGCCAAGTCGTGTTTAGAGGGTAGTGCTTTCTGAAATGCCAGGCAATAAGCCTCGAAAGTCGTCTGCTCGTCCCCCACCAGAAACGAAAAGTCCTTGGTCTTGAGCTTGGGCAATTCATCAAATGATATACGGCTGTCAGGAGTGTCGTCATGAGATGTATCGTCGATAAGCATCTGATCGACATCCTCCTCCATTTCACCGGCGTCAGTCAGCCGTAGCGATAGGTCTGCGTCCAATTCGGTCAGATTCACGTTGGCCCTTTGCACGGCCATTTGCAATAATTTAGATCCGCGCTCCTCCGCAGCCGTTTTCGATAGAACAGCTAGCATTTCTTGCCTACCATTAGCATTAGACGCAGCCGCTGGAAGCTTTACAATAGTTCTGATGGCAGTCTCCAGAACGTGTACAGCATACGTTTCGGGCAACAGATCCGTAGCAAGCACATCAGCCATCAACTGGATCGCCAGAGGGTCTTGGTGAGTCTTGATCTGGTCAATAGCGCCCAATGCGAAGCCTGCAAGCAGCTTATCCACCCTGCACTTTGTGCCGATCTGCTCGATGATGGCCAAAGAGTCATCCTGCTTCAACAAAGCGTGGACTGTGCCCCTCGACATGCTCAGCTGCTCCTTCTCTTCTGCGAGCACCGAGAGACAAATCATGCCGTCCTCGACAGTCTGCTCGGTCCAGCCGCCAGCCACAGCCTCCATTAGGGCATTCAGTGCGGTTTCGCTGAGATCTGCTTTGTTGGCCATAATGGTCATAATCATGCAAGAGCCCAGGTAGAGCTCTGGAACACCGTGTATGCTGAGGGCCCCTCGCAACACAGGCAGCACCTTTGTTAGCATATCCTCCTCCTTTTGCTTCCGAACCTCTTTGCGTCCGGATCGCGAGGTGTCGATCATGTTATTCACAGCCTGCGCAGTAACGCTCGCCCAAAAGCCCAGGAGCAGCGGTTGCTGGTGCTTGAGCTTCGCCACGCGCAGCACGTACTGGCTCAAGGCTGCAAAAAATGCGGAGTGATTGCTGGCCGCAGCAACAATGGCATGTCGTGGCGGACTCTGGAGGGACGTGACATATGGATGTAGGAAGCGGAAGTTGGGTGGCAGCTGGGGCGGCAGAATCGAGAGCAGCGTTGGGAAAATGTGCGATGCGTGGTATGGCAGAAAGGTCAACAAGACGGCCTCGGTGGTGTATTCTTGCACTCGGAAGCGACGCACTAGCCACTCCATAGCCTTCATGGCGGGCTTGAGCAGCAGTCGGCCACCCAGCAGTCCCAGGAAGCGTACGATGACGGCGTCCAGCTCTTCATTCTCCGCCGCCGTCATATTGGTGCGGTCCTCGGTCGTGCTCTGGGCGCTGAACAGACTGCGCGCGAACGGACGGAAGCGCGCGTCCAGTTCGCACAGCTCGTCGAAGCCTTCGAGGCATATCTGGTAGATGGTATCGAACTTTTGGGTGGCCGCTTCTCGAGGCGCAAACAGCAGCGACTTGCTGTGGCGGGCCTTTTGGGCCTTGAGGTCGAGTTGGTGTGTGCTGTTGGCAGCGATTGCCGCCAACTGCTGCTGGAGAGCCGTCGCCATTGTGATCTTGCTCTTCCTCTGCCTCTTCCGCTTTCTCTCCTCTTCTCTTTTCTCCTTCGTCTACGCAACGACGAGGTCAGAAAGTGGCCTCGAACTTTTTTTGATCGCTAAATTCGGACCCTGCAGCTCTCTCGTAGCCTAGTGTGCAAAGGTGGTGGTATTCTCCGCCAAGCTCTTCGCCAACGACATCAGACAAGCAAGCTACAGTCTGTTTAAGCGAGGTGAATAGAAGGGACCTTACCTGGATCTATACCACTGCTGGGCACCGGCATCTCCCTCCTCTGGACTCTTCTCCGCCGCGTCGGACACCAGCCAAGTCCCGACGCATCTCGAACAGCATTTCACGGACTGGATATCGATGGAAAAGGCCAATGTGCCCAAGTTCGGCAGCTTCAAACCACCCAAGGCAAAAGCAGTAGACGCCAAGCCTGGACCAGCTTCTCGCAGTGAGAGTTCTACGCGTCGCGAGAGCCGTGAAGAGGCGCGAACTCGCCATGTGAGCACATCTGAGCAGCTTGAGCGCAAGCACCGAGAGCACGCACATGGGCGGCACGGGCAGCACGGGAGTCATGATCGCCCAAGTGAACACCGAGCGCATGAAGTTCGCCACAGAAGTCGTCGCGACCGTAGTCCAGAGCATCGCTCACAGGTCGAGCGAAATGACTTGCCCAGATCAGCTGCAAATTCAGCTCAAGGCATACATCATGCAGACCCATACGATTCAGACCTTTTCGTAGTTGACAGGCGAGGTGATCCGAAGAATGTGGAATACGGTAGCCTCCATCGCTATAGCATCGCTGCATATCGTCGAACTGGCTATGGCCATGTCGTTGGTCTGTCAACGGATGTCAAGATAGATCGCGAGGCAAGTACTGATAAGGAGGTATGTTTGATGAACGTCCGGAAGCGCAACGCAACTACTAGAGCCCCGAGACTACTCACTTCGAAATATGGTCGCAGTCTGAAGACACGCTACCGGCTTATCCTCCCAAAAGGCGAAACATCTCTGGAAGAAGATTCCAACGATTATATCGACCTTCATTCCTCTCGTAAGCGGCAGACGGCGTCACTCCCGCCAGAGGAGACTATCGACTACCGATCGATCGAAGGCAAAGCAAGAGCACAACCAGATGATGAAGATGCCGCTTTCGTCACAGACTCGGATACTGGTGATGTTGATCATGGTCTGGATCAAGCTGCACGACAGCACAGTGCACTGCTATCAAGACAGATCAAGGCAGCCCCAAAAAACCTGAGCCTATGGCTGGCGTTGATCGAGCATCAAGAAACGCTAGTCAAGCCTGGCGAAGAAGTGTCGCATTTTACTTCCTCCGAGAGACGCACCCTCGCCGACCTCCGAATTTCCGTTGCGCGTGAAGCATTAAATGCAATACACAAGGGCGAGCCGGGCTATGAGCAGCTGCTACTTACCATTATCGACGAAGGCAGGTTCATATGGGACAGCAACAAGCGTGCATCAAAGTGGCATGAAGCTCTCACCGAGTGTCCATCCAGTACGCTGCTTTGGACGAGATATTTGGACTTTGCTCAAGACGGCAGTGGCTTCCGCTATGATACATGCAAGGAGGCTTACGTGGAGTGTCTTCGCCTGCTGCGCAAAGCGGTTGATGAAGCTATTGATGAAATGGCCCCGTCGATCGCTTCACTTCAGACATACGTTCTGCTGCGCTACACCAGATTCGTGCGGGAAGCCGGGTACCAGGAATTGTCAACTTCCATCTGGCAAGCAGTCCTAGAGTGGCATTACCACATGCCAAAAGCTTTGCAGACTACTTGCCTTCAGGATCAACTAGCGGCGTTTGAGGACTTTTGGGACAGCGAGTGTCCTCGAGTAGGCGATCAGCATGCCCAAGGCTGGCAGACATACCATGCTGATCGTGACAGCAACGTCCGCGATCCGCATCGACCGTCGTTGGTGGCCTTAGGGGACAAATCATTCGACAAGCGAGTTGCGGCCGAATCTGATTGGAACAGGTCCCTGCCTTTGTCAACCACTGCCGAAGATGATGCCGCAGTCGAAGATCCTTTCCGATACGTCATGTTTTCTGACATTCGTGATGTCCTCGAAGCTTGCCATGACCTCTCACATCTGGACGGGATACTAGTACGCGCAGCGCTCTGCTTTCTTGGATTACCTCCAGTACCTTCTGGGCTGGTTTCCGCAAGCCCTTTATGCAACGCACTCTCATGGTATCGGGATACTCACTTGGCGCATCATCGCCGCAGCTCAATCATAGAAGGGGCCAATGACAATATAGGTCTTGTCATTTCTAGGCACGAAACAGCACAAAGTCTTTTTGAGGATGCTTTTCCTGCTGACCTTCTCGGCGCGGGCGAAATAGTGAGCTTTGTCGCTTGCTTGCTTGAGCGAATCCTGGCGACCAAATTTGACGAGGATCTTGCAGAGTATTATCTTGCATTCAAGTGGCGGTACTTCGGTGCATTGGCGTCAAAAGCTGCGAAGGAGCTTCTTAAAACACACTCCACCAGTCTCCGAATCTACAACACATACGCAGTCATGCTCGTCGCCATTGGGGAAGGCAAAAAAATGCAGAAACCGCTCCAAGTCTGGTCTACTGCCGTGCATATGCGAGCAAACTTGCCAGAGGAGAAACAAGACGACTTTGTTGTCCTATTCCATAGCCGCCTCCTTAGTCTGGCCAAGTTTTCCCCGGATGGCCGTGCGCCTCTCTCCAGCTTGATGATGATCTGCGAACCCAGCGGCGACACTAAAATGCAGCAACTCAGGGTGAGGCGTGAGCTGGAGAGCAGCTTTGACCGCATGCACCTTGCTGGTAGATATGGCCATGCCAGCTTGTACGCTGATCTTCTTGCTTGGCTCGCGTATCTTACATCGGACCATGCAATCGATGCAGCTTTGGCTACTTATGGGAAGTATGCACGCCTGCTGAGTGATCCAGCAGCAGTTGTGAGCTTAGAGCTGCTATTGCAGTACAAGGCGAGGCTTCTCAGTCTTCATATTGCACGTAAAGCATACAAGCCATCGATACTCCGCGATGAACTTGATGGCGATCTTCGCACGTGCCCAAGCAATAGTATTCTCCTCGCTCTACGGTCCTGTCTGGCTGATCAGGATCGCCTCCGCGAATTGGTGAAAGTGCCGATACTAGCACGTACATCACAACCAGACATTGTGCAGTGGTTCGTGAAGCTCGTCCAGGAGGTTCGCCGCGTGGGAGACCAAGCTGCCTCTGGCGCTACGGAAAACAACATTCGAGCTACATTCTCAAACGCGGTGCTGCTGCCTGATAGCCCGATTAAACACGCGCCGGCGCTTTGGATGGTGTGGTTGGAGTGGGAGTTCAGCAGAGTAAGGGTCCTCGAACAGCAATCGAAGA
This sequence comes from Sphaerulina musiva SO2202, assembly GCF_000320565.1. Taxonomy (NCBI): domain Eukaryota; kingdom Fungi; phylum Ascomycota; class Dothideomycetes; order Mycosphaerellales; family Mycosphaerellaceae; genus Sphaerulina; species Sphaerulina musiva. Next base: position 1,384,514 of record NW_016017384.1, read on the forward strand.
CGTCTGCTCTGCAGAGAGTCAAACGCGTTATACTGGATGGCATGAGATATATACCTTGGCACAAAGGCTTCATTCTCCGGGGACTTGAGTGTTTGATAGCAAACGAAGAAACATCGGCCGTCGTTCGGCAGGAACATCGACAGATGTATGACATGCTCGTGGAACGCGGCCTGAGAATCAGGTACGACATCGAGAGCGCTTCCTAACGCCGAAAGGGGCCACGTTCAGAGCGCTTTTGATCACGATTATCACAAGAACAGAGGCCTCACTAGTCCCTCCATCTCGTTCACCCACGTCACGTGCAGCGATACAATACCATTCCTGAGGTGGGCTCCAAAACAGCCACCACAAACCCGCCAGCGTTTACCCTCGCCGCAACAGCTTCGAGCGATCTCTATCCCCCACGTTTCGTATTGCACCATACATCCCTCGCATGATAAGTGATGAGTAGTTACTCCCACGTCGATATAGCCTCAATCTCACCAGTAACCGCTAACACTCTCTATACTCGGGCCCGAATGTGGAAAATCAAGACAATCACAATTTGCAATGCAAGGCCAGCAAAGAAAAGCAACTTAGCAATGCTCATTGGCGATTACTGGGTATTTCAACACACTTGTACGCCTCATGGTGCACCTATGAGGCCTTGCGTATTTGCACGTGAAATGTTCTTCATGCCTCGTAGGCAGTAGGCAGCGGAAAACCTGAGTCCTTCCAGCGCTATATCTCCAAAGTCATATATATTGCCACGAAATCTCCCATGTGGTCACCATAGCAGCTGTCCTCAACACTCTGCGCCGTACCAAGGGCAGCGTTATGGGCGTTGCGAGCCATGACGGAGAGTCCGTTCAGGGAGAGTGTGCGAGATGCGTATGCGTGGGTGTTGCGGATGTTTGTTTGCGATTATGTGTGGTATTAGTGGAGTGGGAATAGTTATTGCCATTTCTTCTGTCAAGGCCTATACGCTTGATCAGGAGCTCGAGAGCGAGCATGTGCTATAGGAGGGAGACGAGAACAAAACGAGGGGGGGAAATGAAATTCGGATAGATAGATAGATAGCAAGTGTTCATTATTATAAACTGGTATCAAGTAAAAAGAAGTACAATGGCAAACGCTATGGAAGCAGTCCACCACGCCTCTGGAAATACGCATCGACTCCCGTCGCCTTTCTGGGGCGGGTCATCATCATCATCTATGGTGGCATTAGACCCCGGCAGTGTGAAGAAAGTCGTATGGCCAGTCTCATTCCCATTGACACCTCCCGGATCGGGCGGCGCCGTCTGGTCTGGCACTCTGCACACCTGCTGTGACGCCGCCTCCGTACACGACTCCAACGACTTCGTGGTGACACCCGCATCGGACGAATTGAAATACGCTTTGACATAGCTGACAGTCATGACGGCGTCTTCTTTCGGAGGCCCCGCGCTCCACCCATCATTCCCGTTGCTCCAATGCGAAACATGAATTTTCCCCGCCGACTGGGGCACATTGTCGGAAATACTCGACAACAACACCGAATTCGCATAAAAGTCTACTCGTCCCGGACGCCAGTCGAATCGATACTCGTTGTACCCCTCCTGAGATCCGAACGCAAGAGTGCGAGTATCGAAATCTGATCCAGAAGCGTAGCCCCGACTGGCGCTTTCAGGAGATTGAATGACGAGATTGATAGTTTTGTTGACATTCTGTTTGGACAAAAACTCCATGTCGATTTCATTGGAATCGTTGAAATAGAAGAAGAAGGCAGCACACGTCCCCGGCACGGACGTCGTTTTCATCCCGATGCGGAAGCTGCCATAGAGCACATCGTCGCGAGAAGACACAATTTCCGCCATCGGGACCATTTCTCCGTCTTCAGGAGAAGAAATGGGCGAAGAAGACGACGACGACGGAAGAAGCGCACTTCGGACCCACAATTGCAGACCTGGATCCTCCGCTCGAATGCCCGGCCCCAGCCAGTCGAACTGCCCGCCATGGACAGGATTGGGCACGACGTTTTCGACTTGACTCGATTTGCCATAGGGTCCGCGTGCGGCTGTCCGTGTCACATTGTAGGCCTGCGGAATCCAGGTGTGGTTCGCATCCGGAGCGAGGTCTTCCAGGTGAAGGAAGTCGGTCTCTACCGCTTCGGTGAAGACGGTGCTGTCGTCGATGGCGTACCCGCATTCACAGTTCGCATGCGCACTTCTTGCCGACAAGAGTAGCATCGGGAGCGCAATGAGGAACATGGTGGATGAAGGTGGAGTCCCGGCTGCCCCAGGAGAGCGGAATGATGGTGGTGGTGGTGGGTAGTGGGAGTGATGGTGGTGGCGGAAGTGGTGGCGGAAAGGGCTTCTTCTCCCGCAAAATCAGAAGAGAGCAGCAAACCACTGGACGGTTTGTTGTTTCCTGGCGCCGCAGATAAATGAGCACGTGAGCAGGAACAAACATCATTCGCTCAGCTCTTCTCCGTTGTTACGTTCCACATGCACGAAATCACGTTGCTGCACATGTCCACTTGCTAGCGGCCGCTGCCGTGGAACAAGTCTTTCTCTGATAGATAGGTAATCGACACGCAACACGTGCAGCAGATGAACACACATCTCCCATACCTCCCTCTGCCGCCCCCTAACCCCCTCCATTCCCTCCCCCCTCTCTCTCGGCGGCACACGACAAACCATCACTGAAATGATCCCCCACGCGTCTACCACGCATGCGAACTGAACTCGACTCACAGCGCACTGTTGAGCAACCACTCTTCTTTTAGCATTGATCGTTACGTTCGTCTTCCCATTTCATGAATTACCATTTCCTTGCCATGGTTCTCTTTCTTTCTCTCTTTCCGCTTGCTCTGCCTGGCCCGGCGGAATCCCTAGCTGGACCATCCGTAGAGCCCAAAAATTAAAGAGTCATGTGCGTGCGGCATGCGGATGTGCTTGTGACATGTCCACGGCTCGGCCCATCTGTAGTCGCTCACGAAAACCAGCCGCTTCTGGGGCTGGGCGGGCTGGAGCATACTTCGCCGGGCTGGAACTGCATAGCGTTTTTCGATTTTTTTGCGGATAGCTTGACTGCCGGGAAGGAGGATGACGCTTCAGAGATGCTGCGCTCCCGGTTCTACAGGAAGCCTGATTCTGATAGCAGCCTGCACATCAAGATTAGCATTGTGTGTGTGTGTGTGTGTGTGAGAGAGAGAGAGAGAGAGAGAAGCGTGAAAGGGGAAAAAAACACCCTGCATGCTTGCTTACCTTGCAATCTTCTCGTCTTCTCGCTCACGAGGCTCCACCTGCAAACTGCGCTCGTACATCTCGTGCACGTCACCCGCGCTCGACATGTTGCGCAGAATGTACTCTTGAAGCTCCGGCACAGGCTGCAGCCCATATGGCACGTTCTGGTACTGCTGGATATCACGAATCACCTCTGCCGTCTTGGCCCGCTTGGCAAAGTTGATGAGTTGTGTCTTCTTGATGATGCCGGGAATGCCGTCCTCAATGAAGGTCAAGTCAGTCAAGTAGATGCCGAAGAACGGGATGCATGGCGGATTCGCCTTGTGCAGAGCCTCGCGGTACTCGTTGAAGTTCTTGGTCGAGCCCATCAATTTCCGCATCGATTCCAAAGACTGCGTCGTGCGCGCATTCACCTGAGACCACGTTCTGTTGAGCCGATGTATAGGCGCCGAGCCCAGAGCGGATATGATAGACGTCAGACACGAAAAGTTGTTCAGTGTGCGGCACTTGTCAGCGATCATGACAAAGTGCTTAATGACCACCACACGGCGCTTGACATCCGCTTGTGTCAATATCATCTGTGCCACCCAGTTGGTAAGTTGATTCGAGTGGAGAATCAGGGCTTTGACGTTCTCAGCGGGGTCAGGATCACCGGGCGCGAGCTTTTTCTGCCAGGTTTTGTTCAAACATTCCGTAGGCTTAATCTTGCCATAAAGCTTCGATTCGATAATCGTCAGCTGTCGTGCAAACTCAAGCGCATCAATGTCGAGGAACTTGAGCTTCTTCATGTTCTTCGGTATGATAGGTTGAGGTGCTTGCGAGTTCAGCGTGAGCACAAGTCGTTTGTTCGATGCATCGTGCCCCCTCATTCGTTGCTCAATGGATGTCATTAATGGTCCGGCACCAGGTGTGCTGGTGGATTGCACCGTGCCTTTCGCAAACTGGTATACGCGTTGCATCAATAGCTGGCTGGTCTCGTCGTTCGGCTCCATCCAGTAGTTGTCGAACCATGACTTCATAATGTTCACCACGCGAAATCGAATCGGCTTCTGTTTCTTATCGATCCAGATTTGAAGGTCCTGATCGGCCACACCGGGTGGAGGTTGTATATTCCATCGCTTCACAAGCAGCTCGAACAACTCCGGCCCAGTGGTAAAGGACCGGTAGGTAAGGAGAAATGTGTTGTTGAAAGGCGAATCCAGACGGTCGTGTCTGGTGAGTTGCTCCACGAGTGCTGTAAGGGTGCCTCCGCGAAGCTGCGGTACGTCTGTTTTTGTATCGTAGGCGATCTCACCTTCGTGATCCAGCTGGAGATAATTGGGCATCTCCTCGGAGTCACGTCCACCACCGGTCGAGACAGACATGTTCTCTGCAGGCATTTCCCCAAAGAAGCGACTAGCCTTGGAGCTTTCGCCTTGTCGCTGAGCATCGCGTATCGGTGTTGAACCCTCGGTGTAGGAGCGTGACTGGCCAACATCGGCGATTGCGGGGCGGAGACCCTTTGAGCTGTGGCGATGATGTTGTTCATACGGCGCGCCACCGTCAGTCAAACGATGGGAATCTTTTTGAGTTGAATCACGCTGGGTTGACTCTGGTTGTTGCCCTTGTGCGGCGGGCATCAATTCCGATAAGAGTTGCAGCGAGAAGTGTATCTGAGACGCGGCGACGTCCAGATCCCTGCCGACAGTTTTCACCCGACCGAGACGCTCTTCCAATGACGGACCTCTGACTTCGGCCCACTCATCGCCCAGAGGGCTCGCTACCGCTTGACACGCCACGATCAGATCTGACGTGGAGTCGTACAATTTCTGTTTGTGTTCGGCGAAATCGTTCAATTGTGGGGATTGCAGCGCAGTGTGTAGTGGAGCCAGATTGATCGACTCAATGGCAGACAGATAGGGTCGACAAACTTCAATCACCCCACTTCCTGTCTTGCAGACAGAATCGCCAATTTGTCGGTGCTTGTGAGGAGTAATCAGCTTGTCGCGAAGGAGGAGGTGCTCGTCGAGCTTCTTGATGCTCGTGTTAATTAGTCGCTTCAAATCCTCCAGACGGTCGAGAAGCGCTTGGTTCAATTCCTCGCGTGGCTCGAGCGCATTGTCCTGCTCGTCATCCATAAAGGACATAGAGGCCAAGGCGTCTTTCCGGTCCAGCCCATTGGTCTGCCAGTTGCCAGCAACCCGGCTTCCAGTAACAAAGCCAGGCGTCAGCCTCGGGATTTCTTCGCCACGTTGTTGTCGCGCGACTTCAACAAAGCCGTAAACGCCATGCAGAACGCCCTCGGCCTCTTGCAAGCACTTGTGGGTAGAATCCGGTGACGGAAAGTCGGCGGCCGCGATGTGAGATGAAAGAACGAGCTTTGAGAACCTTGACATCATCTCTCTGAAATGAGGGTAAAGAGCCTTATTAGTTGAAATAATGGATGGGTTGCCCGAGTGGTTGTCGGTAGTGCCAGATCCCGCAGCCAGGAGCAGACGCAGATGATCGGATATGTCTTCTGCTTTGCGAACGTACTCTGATCGGTCGCCGGCGTTGATGACTTCTCTGTATCGCTGAACGGCTCTGCGCATGTCTTCGACCATAGTAGTCCAAGTCAGTGGAATGGCGTGAGCATCATCAAAGAACCTCCGAGGTAATAACGAGGTGCTCGATGTGTTACCAGGTGCGTTAGCGAAGGAAGTCATGGTGGTACCAATTGGCGGGATACCCTGCTGCATCGCCGAAATCGATGCATTGCTTGCTTCTGTAAGATTGGTGCGAGAACGACTCAGCAGAGAGGTAGCATTCAGCGAATCCATGGACGTTGCAGGTGACACGCCGTCGGACAGATACGAGCGTCTGCGTCGCTGCTGACAGATAATTTGCGTTAGTGAGGTGTCACGCGTACTTCTAGAAGGGTGCAACAACGTGCGAGTGTGTGTTACTTACGCTCGAGGGGTTCGATCCTCGTGTACGAAAAGCGTCTTCCGCTTCTGACTGCGACGCGTAGTCCGTGTCGTCGTCGCCTCCGTAGCCCGATTGATGCAGGAATTCGGCCGGAGGTCGCGTAACGTCAGGAATGTAGATGTTGGTGCGATCGCGTGGTCCCGACTCGTTCGCTGAAGTCGGCGCTTCCAGAGGCAGCTCCATGGTGCTCTCGCCGGTCAAGGTATTGAAGTAGAACAGTCGACCGTCGGGCGTGGCCTGTGGAATCCAAAATGCCGCTTCTTCTTGCGATCTGTTGGCCGCGTCTGGACTCTGTCCGAGCTGTGTCTGCGTCTGATCATCGTAGTCTTCGCCCGACCCGTCCGCATCAGACTCGCCTCTTCCTGGGCGCGCAGTTCCATCATCATATGCTGGCGACGCCACCATGGAGCAGTAATTGCTGGGAAACCATCCTCGCACGCCGTGAATCACACCGTCCCACCACCCACTCTCCAGTTGCGTGATGACTTGTATAATGTCTCCTTGCCGGAAGCTCAAGCTCGTGCGGTCATCGGCCTCATAGTCATACAGCGCCCGCACGTACAACTGGCCTCCCGTGCTCGTGCTGCCCGCTAGTCCGCCGTTCATCGTGCTGTGCAACTTCCTCCCGGCGGTCGCGCCTGCCCTCTCGAAGCGTGTTCACTCCAGTGTTGTAATGTTCCCGCCGCACGTCGGTCCGTCAGCGTTGGGGTGTGTGAGCGGCGACACGGTGGGTATTGGATCCTGGCGGAACAGATGGCTACCGTGGCCTCGTTGTTCTCGGCCGGGCGGTGGTCTCTCGTCTCGTGTGGAGTTGGAGGGAGGTAGATTCGTGTGATGAGCGCGCACTGGAATGGAGGCCGAATGCTCTCCTCGCCCACCCGCTCGCGCCGTCGTCGTGGTTTCGTTGGCGGTCCAGTATGCCGCCCCTTGCTGCTGTGCTGGTTCCGAGGGCTCGTTGTCGCGGGCGCTTTGAGCACAAGCGACCACCAAAAGACCCTTCACGCTTCACGCTCGCGGGGACTTGCACACGCAGCTCAGCACCAGACAGAGTCTCGTGGCCACACGCGATTTGCTGCAGACGTTGCTGGCAGCTGGAACGGCGTTGGTGCAAGCAACTCACCACGCTGTCTGCCGTCTTGATTCGCTGCGTGGAGCCGCCAATGCTTCTCAAAGATCTCCTCACCTCTTCTCGTCGCAACAGGCACGTGACTCCGCAGCATTGATCTGCAGTTGTCCGGAGCGGAAGAGTCCAGAGCAGCGAAAACAAACGAGGACGAGGATGGGCTACGGTAGCTCATACACCGCAGTGAAACATAGTTAGACAGCCAGCTACCTAAAGGAGGGAGAGATAAATGGATGGCATGGTGCTGCTTTTCGGCAGTGCACCACCGCACACCTCGTCCTCGTCGTCTCGCCTCGTCTTGTCTTCTCCTCGCCCCGCAGCTGCAGCCCAACCTCTCGAGACAGACAGCAGAGGCCACAGCAGTTCCCTGATTCGAGAACCGTATTCAGGTTCTCCCTCTCTACTCTCTACTCTCTACATATCAACCATTCCGCACACCCATTGCGCTATGGTACTGTAGTCAAAGGTCCAAGCAAGCTCCCACAGCATCTCAGGTACCGCTCACACACTAGGACTTATCAGCAACATCTCAATGCCCAAAGACCCCGCCGTTCTTGCTTGAGGCCACACAGAGGACAGTCGAACAAATTCAATCCGTCATTGATCTCCCATGTGCGTCTGTAGAAGTCAGGTCCCCCTGGTGCCAGCAGGGATACTTTCATTTCTCGAAACCCGAGTCGAACGTGAGGGCACCTGTGAGATGTGCGCTCTTCTGTGATCAAAGGGCACGCACGCATCCTTTCGTTTGCATGTAGATCACAACTCGGTAGACTTGTCTGCGCTGGGTAAGCCAGATGGGCCCTGAAGGGCTTGCGCATCAGTCCTCTACATCGCAAGCTGCTGCTGCGTGAAGCTGTCTCGGCCTTTCAACCTTGGCAATATGTTGATAACCCTGGGGATCTTCTAGACTCTGTCTCCGTAGACATGGTTAGTGAGACCGGTAAGTGTTATTTGGTGAACCCATTCTGCCGGAATAGAGATAACTACTCCAAACGCACAAGGTATTTGCGGAATTGCGGTCCTACGCAGAATATCCAATCATAATAACTTTCCGTCACCGATAAGCCATCAGAGGAAGTGTGATGGGGGCCTGATCGCCGTCTGTCTTGCAGCTTTGCTATCCTTTCGCCAAGACACACAGCAGATTTTGGCATGCATGAGAAAAACATGTAGGTGTGGAATCTGGTGTCAGAAACACAACATCAGACAGCATCTCCACAAAATCATTCCAAGTGTCCTGACGGATGAAGCGGATCGTACCTTTACACCGGATCGTAGGCCTGACGAGGACGGCCCGCTCCTACAATATTGTTTTGCGCTTGGATACGCGAAGATGCTGTATGATGAGCTACCCAACCTTCCGGCATCTGGCTTCAGTCGCGTCGCGCTAGTCATCAGCGCGTGGAAGGGGAACGATGCCCCCGCCGATGCTATCCCGGTCCCCATAGCTCTCTTCGGGAGTCAAGAAGCCGGACTTCTGCAGTACTAGCCGACGGCATCGGCCTGCAATACACAGCAAGCGACTGCGGCGTTGGATATTGATTGGCCACTGCTATCACAAAGCACCGAAGGTTCTCGGGTATCGCATAGGGAGCACCGAGCCGAACAATAGGAGGTAGTAGACTTTGGTAGAGATGTATCTGTCAGACTGTGTCAGCGTTTCAAACACGTTGCTACGAGATTTTTGGTCAATGCGGTGCCCCTCGTCAGTGTCATGAGGAGCGACGAGTAATGTCAGGTGTTGACAGGGCAGCACTCCTCAACTAATTGTTCTCGTGTAAGCGGCGTGGTGTGCTAGTATATCAGCGACGATACACAAATTGATGTGAGACTTGTTCAAAACACCGTCAATGTTGCTTCACCTGCAGAGCGCATTTTTCATTCTCTATTTTGGGAATATCGGCCGTGCGAGACAGACAAGTTGCGAGTGTAGTGCAGTGTGGAGCAGGTGGGGATAACTACTACTTTGAGGAATCTGGGCCGATTCTGGTAAACCGAAATTGTTAATCAACCAATGACTGCGGGCTTCTTGTTCTGTTGCACTCGTTGTTTGGACAAGATGGGTACGCTGCAGCTTGCAAATCAGGGCCCAGCAGCGATGTGAGTGAGGCTCTACCTACATGTACCTTATAGTAATTGGATCTGATCTGCTCGCTGATATGCAGCAGGGCTGGGTTGGGCTGATAAGATTGATGGAGACTTGTTGATTCACTTGCGAGGGGCAACTCCTGAAAATTTAGTCTGGAAACGTGACCGGTTGCAAACCTGCTGCTTCCGCGAGCCGTCGAGCTCAAATCGACGGGCCGGCGCAGACCGCCACTCGCGAAGTGGGGCCATACTGTTCCCCGTGCGCCAAAGATAACGGCGAGAACCAGCAACAAGGCTCGTGGAATGCAGCGGACACGGTCCAGTGGCAGTGCGCAACCTGTGAGATTACCAGATGGCTCGAAGCCAATCGTGAAAATTGGCCACTTCTTTTACGGTCATAACGTGCAGGGCCCAGCAACTGCGCCACATATCGAAAGAGAAACAACCCAAGTTGGATAGGAGCGGAGTGGCGGTAAGGAGGGGTGGTGCTGAGCCTCAGCGTTTTTTCACGAGAATCACGACTCGTAGTGGTGACTAGCAGTAGCGACGTGAATCAACAGCATGGGTAGATGGTTGCGTGTCAGGCGGTGTAGACCAAGGAAGGATACATACCAGGTAGCAGAGTAGGCAAGTGAGGTATGTATTCGATAGTAACTGCAGCATTGTGGATGTCCGTAGAGCGGTCAAGCAGTCATCACAATAGAACTAGGTACTGTCGAGACGCGTTTAGATGTCCAGCGAAGAACTGGAACAGATGCCAGCCAACACTATTTCGGCCCTGTCCTGTCCTGCCCTGCCCTGCCCTGCCACAATGCTTCCTCGTTGCGAGGAGCAGGTCAGGCTGTATATGATCGCAGCCACGCGAGCGGGACGCGTGGGACGCTGGGAAACTGCTTGGGGAGGCAGTTCTAGGCATGCCGTGCCCGTGATTCTTTTTAGACTCTGGCCGTCGCCGTGGCCGTGTGGCCTGTGGAGTCTTGTGGACGCTGACTGGCGCGTGTCCCGCACGGCGCACGCAAGTGAAGTGCTGTGCTGTCCATCATAATACATGTCGACGGTCATAATAAGGTAATACCCTCGTCCCTAGACGGGTGGGCGGTCGTGATGATGATGCTGCTACTGCTGCTGCTGCTGCTGATGATGATGATGCATGTGTTAGTAGGCGGGCGGGCACGCTAAATGATAGATTGAAAAATGACAGCACGCAGCGTTCGATCCGGAAGAAAGTCCCCCGCTCGCTCGCTCTACGCCGGTGCGCTCTCGGCAGGTTTAGCAGCAGCGTGTGGCTTGCTTGAGTCTGTGTGTTCACAAGTCGTGTGCGCGGTCCATCTCCTTTCTCTCTCCCTCCTTCCCATCCCACCAGCCTCTGTTATCGACCCCTCCTCGAGTCTCATCACCACACTCTCTCTCGCGTCTACCTGTCGCGCACCATCCTTCCCACGTCGTTGGCAGAGAAAGCATCATCGCTCCCAAAGTCGTCGATTGCTTTCAAATCGGCGCGCACCACATGCTCGCTATGCAAGAAACGCATCGAAACATACCACAGCCCATCACGATTTAAAACATCCGAGTCGCTGGCTGCGCCGGGCACCTCTTCAACATCGCAAACGCCCGTCCGCAACCCCAGCGACCATGTCCGCCGTCGCCGGCGCCACCATGCCCGCCGCCTCCGCAGCACCGCCTGCCACGGGTCGCAAGGCTTCAGCAGCAGCAGCAGGAGGAGGAGGAGGAGGGGAGACGAAGGAAAAGGAGAAGCGCTACAAGTGTCAGTTCTGCAATCGCGCCTTTTCGCGTTCAGAACATCGCTCGCGTCATGAACGGTCCCGTAAGTACACTTTTTTGATGGATGGTTGGTGGGGCAGCGCGCGATCGCGAAGAGCTGCACGCGATGAGCAAAGTTGGCGGCGGGGTTGTCGAAACACGCACAGAACTCAAGCTGACGGCACGACCTATCGACAGACACCAAGGAGCGACCTTTCAAGTGTATGAAGTGTCGCAGCACCTTCGTCCGCAGAGACCTGCTCCTGCGCCACGACCGTACCGTCCACGCCAAAGATGGCGGCGTTCCTCTGCAGAGCGAAGGCAACAAGCGCAAGAACAAGGCCGCGACGGCGAATGCAGCCCCGACACAGCAGCCGCAGCCGCAGCAGCAACAACAACAGCAACAGCAACAGCAGCAACAGCAGCAGCAGACCAATGACAATGCGACCAAGAATGCGGAGCTCGATGCTGCCGACTTCGAGCAATTTACCGACAACGCTAACGTGCTCGACGTCGAGCAAGCTGCCATGCTCATGACTAACTTCCAGCAAAAGGCCGCCATGTCAGGACAAGACATCAGTTCCATCACCACAGAGCCACTCCTCTCACCCGTCCACGGTCTTCCAACTATGATGGACACGTCGGCGCCCCCGTATCCAGGCTCCATGACCCTCCCGCAAATGCATGGCTGGGACCAGATGCTGCCCCAGACGATCAGCACAACGCAACTGCCGAAGGCGGCTTCATCAATTGCATCTACCGGCGATGGCTCTCATGACCTCTTGCCATTCTCCAATGCTAATGCGACGTTGGGCGCCTCGAATGCTTCGCTGCCGCCACTCATGGAGCGTTCTGAGAGTCAGCAAGATGGTCTTCCCTCCTTTGGTGGATCTTCCATGATTGGTGGTCTGACTCCAAATGGGCCTCTATCACCATTTCCAGTCATGATGGGTCCAGTCTCGCCTGTAGATTACAGAAGATCCCCCGGCCCGGCTCAGCAATGCACCATGGCGAGGGCACCGCAAATCGAAAGCGAAGACCAGATGAATCTTCTGCTGGAAAACATCCGCCATTGCGACAGCGAGGATGCACTTGTGCATACCTTCCGTCTTCCACTGACGCCTGTGCTTAATCGCTACTTGTCGACCTACTTCAACTTCTTCCATCACCATCTGCCCTTCCTGCACCCGGCATCGTTCAACCCAGCTACTGTACCTGCTCCACTGTTGCTCGCTGTGTTGTCGATAGGTGCACTCTATACATTCGAGCAAGATCAGGCGTACATGTTGCACATTGGCTCGAAAGTTCTCGTGCAGCAGTTCCTACAAAAGAAGGACGATTTCAGCTCGCGAAAGTGCCCTCTTTGGATGATGCAAGCCTCCCTGCTGAATATGAGCTTTGCGAGCTGGAGTGGGGATCCCAAAGGTCTGGAATGGGCATGCTCCATGAAGTCCCTACTTGCCAACATGGTTGCCGGCAACAGGTACGAACTGCACAAGCGTAGCGAAGCGCGGGAAGGGCGACAACCAACCCATGGAGATTGGATCGAGGATGAAGGTTGTAGGCGGACGTATTATGCTGTCTATATTTTCTTCGGCCTGCTGACTCTCACCTACAACCACACCCCGGCTATCAGCTTCAACGAGTTTGACACTCTGGAACTGCCCTCCTCGGAGACGTTATGGAATCTGGACCCGGCGGATAATGAAAGTTGGACCGAAAGTCTGACAGCATCCACAATCATCACCTTCCGAGAAGCGCACGATGCTCTGTTTCAGGGTGAGACTGCACGTTACAGTGCGTTCGCCACGCGGGTGATGATCAATGCGCTTTTCCTCGAAGTGTGGTATCACAAGCGCAGTCCCGAAGCCCTCCAGGACGTGGTGACGGAGTATAAACTACGCCTGGCCCTCGAAACGTGGGAGAAGTCTCTCGAGATCTGCGAGCCCGAGACTGTGGTCGTACAGCTGAGTGCGCCTCACAAAGGTCATCCTCTGATCTTCAACGCGATGGCGATGTACCGGAACACGCGCACCAGGCTGTTGGTCGATCTCAAGGCCATTCAGGAAGCACTTCGTTACCACGATTCGTACGAGGTGGCAGCCGCAATGACTCACGCTCGAGAGAAAGTGAAGCGGAGCCAGGAAATGCTGACAGTAATTCAGTCTTGCTATGATTGCATCGAAGTCGCGGCACTTCAAGGCATCAGATGGGTGGCACGGACTTCTGCAACTAACTGGAGCATTGAACATCCACTCTGCGGGCTGGACCTGATAGTCATCCTGAGCCTGTGGCTATGGCGCGTTGAACACGACGAGGATCCCGCGACGGCGCAGGAGTCGGCCATGTACCAAAAGCTGCGTTCGTTGTTTGATGACGATACCGTCGATGGTTTTGGGCAGAAGCTGAGCTCCACGGTGGCGAGATTATGGGGCAGTATGATCGATGAAGTGGTCGTTTGGGGGTACGTAAATCAGTCTGCCCGTGACGTTTGGAAGTCCTTACACTAACAAATGTGCTATAGCATAACCAAGCTCATGGGCGAATCCTTCAAGCTGCACAGTCAGGCACTCATCGGATATGAGGATGCTGTCATGGCTGAGCAGCATAACGGCAGCATCACGCCTACGGTGTTGGCGCCACACGCGACAGAAGTGACGGCCTACTAGTAATTCACGACTCATTACGACATTTTTTCTTTTCCGGGACTGCACTAATAGAATGATACCACACGCACGCACACGTGGCGGCTGCTCGTTCATCTTCTGTACCAAATGCACATTGTTTGATTCCGGCGTTTTAACTATGGAGGAGGGAATATTGGTACCAGCAACATCTCGGCAGCTATCCGAAGCGACGACTGCTTCCATCCTTTCGGCAAGCGTACACAGACTGGTACAGATCGACTGCTTCACTCACGGGAACGTGTGTACCTCACCACACCCATCTAATACTACTCGAGCAGTGTCACCATGGGACGCACGCTGAGGTGACGCTCTCGAACCGGCTGGTCCGCGTGAAGGGCTGGGATCCTGTTGGTCGGACGAGTGCTGACTGCGACTGCGTCTCTTCACCTTGCTGTTTTGTTCTATACCATGTTCGTTTACAAGCATCCATTTTTTCTTATTATGGTTGGCGTCTCCCCTCGCGCTTTGACAGCGGCGCAGGACGAGGCGGAGTGGGAGAATTGAGGCGCTCGAAAAAAGTTGTATTATATGGATGTATTGAAGGCAATTTCTGGAGTAAATACGGCACCTACCTCACCTTACTTGTACTTGAATCATTTGTATCGTGGTATAGGACATAACAACCTGTGATGTGGCTTTGACCGGGTATGTATCTATCCGGTTATCGATTGATAAGGTAGACCGTAGTGGGGGTCCTCGAAGTGAATTTCCATGTCCCATCATGATGCATTGTACACCCTGTACACGCGTGTGGATATATATCTGGTATGTGTGGAACTCGAGAGAGAGATATATCCTCCTCCTCTCCCCCTCCTTTCATCTCGTTTTTTTTTTCAATCATCATCCCGCAGCAATATATATATCCATATTCCCTCACAACAACAACCACACCAACATCAACAACAATGTCTCCTCCCCCCAATGATCAGAACAAGAAAAAAGACATCACCACCGCATCCGGCCCCCTCAACCTCCTCCGTCCCTTTCTCCTACTCTCCTACTCGGCAATTTACATTTTCCCCACCATCATCCATCTCGTCTGCTCTTTCCAATGGGGGGCATTTTTCTCCTTTGCCGAATTCAAAGAACATTGGTTTTCACGCTTTTGGGCATTTTTTGGTCCCAAATCAAGAGATTTTGCTGCTCCGGTGGTATTGCCGTTGTTGGAGAGGAATGCTACGGGGGTGTGTTTGGATATTGGTGAGTTGTTTTGTTTTTTCTTCTTCTCCTACTATCTTTCTTTTGTTATAGAAAAGAAAGGAAAAAAAGGGGTGAGGAATAGTTGACTGACATCTTACCCATCTGTATGATTTTGCGTAAATTTTCCTAGGCCCAGGAACAGGTCAATGGCTCTCCGTCTTCGGTCGCGCTCATAACCCCACCATCACCAAAATCTACGGCGTCGAGCCGAATCGCGGCATGCACGCTCTATTGCGACAACAAGCCGCAGAGGCGGGTTTGAGCGATGTATATGAAGTCATAGGATGTGGAGCGCAGGAATTGAAGACCCGAGGAGGGATTGCGCCGGGTTCGATTGATACGATTATTACCGTGCAGAGTTTATGTTCGATTCCGACTCCGCAGGTGATTATAAGGGAATTGTATCCGTTGTTGAAACCGGGGGGCAAGTGGTTGATGTATGAGCATGTGAAGACGAAGTATCAGAGTAGTTTTGTGGGGTATTGGCAAAGTAGGTGGTTTCTTTTTTCCTTTACTCTTTTTCATTCTTTTGCTTCACTCTTTTCATGTTGTGTTGTTTATGTTGTCTCTGTTCTTGTCGTCATAAATCGAAAACAAAGAATTTACCTATTAAGTCCTACCTATGCTAACGCTCTTCTCTTTAACCCTCCTTCCAACAGAAGCCATCAATCTCATCTGGCCACACTTCTTCGGAGGCTGCGACATCTGCCGACCAACGGACGAGTGGATCTTGCAAGCGGGCGAGTGGGAAGACGTCAACATCGTGACGGGCGAAGGCGAAGGGCCGTACGACACGATTCCTCATGTGTCTGGATCTTTGACGAAGAAGAGGTTTGAGAAGCTGAATTGAGTGAATGATATGCATGCATGTGAGCCTCGCCTAGAAAAGGATGGGAAGGAACTGGTTTTCTCGATAGATAATTGGGCTCGCGGGAGTCGGGAGGGATTGCAATGTGTCATTGCGTACCTACCTTATATATGAGGACGTCGGGTTGGTTCTTGCGAAATATATATCTATCGTGCTGGGGAGACTGTTGACCTCGACTCCTTGGGCTTTTATGTATGGAAAACATTCCATTATAGACAAAGGGGGTCAGTTCACCATAGGTGGGAAGGTAAGTGAAGTGAACTTGTAAGACCTACCGACCAACTACGGACTTGGCAGAAACGGTTTCCAAGAGCTTGAACTCCTCGCCAAGGTTTCGGCATGGGACGAGATCAATTACGTTCATACGAGGATCTGGTTCCTAGGCCAGCGGTCTTGTTCGGGATCTATGTCGTACTACATAGTTTCGACCATCGGGACGTTCACTCCATATGGCAGGAATATAGTGATCGGAGTCCAGAGCCCTTTCGATCTGGTCTGAACGCTTGCAGGTCAAGAGACCCTGTTCAGCTCTTTCTCTTTCTCTTTCACACACACACACACACACACACACACACACACACACACACATTCAGTCTTCCTTCAGCTCAGAATCCTTCCAGTACTCCTCATAGCTGGCCCGGTATCCCAGAATGAAGCCACCGATCCACCTTCCCAGCACGACGCCCAGCAGCCAACTCGCAGGTCTGACAAGCCAACCAGGCCCAGGAAAAGCCAAAGATGTTTCGGCAGAGTCCAAGAAGATGAGCAATTGGAACAAGCTAGGACTGGCACCTTGCACATAGCAATCGTCCAAGTAGGAGTAGAGGTTGCGGAAGAACCTCTCGCTCACACCCTCTGCTTCGGGTGAGCTCGTGGGCGATCGGGGCAAAACAGGGGCGGAGATCTCCATCGTGCATGGTCCTGCGTGAGTGTCATCTACTCTGAACGTATGACGAGCGCCGGCTGGTACGCGAATCGGCTGCGGGTCAGAGGCAGATATAGTCATGTTTTGACCTTCGAGGGTGAAGATGAAACGGCCTTCTCTGATGTGAAAAAACTCGTCTTGGTACCAGTGCCCTGCTTTGTGTGAGTACTACGCGCTACGATAGAGCCTGCACGGAAGGCTTACAGTGGAGCGGGGGTGTCAGGTAGTTGAGCTTGTCAGGTATTTTCTGCAAGTCAATGGGCCTATGCGTCGTCTGTATCTCGCGGACGGACTTACCGGGCTCAGGAGGAGCCCAGATAGTAGATCGTATACCGTTGTATTGCTTCAGAGGTTTCTGTTCGACAGTTCTTGTCCTCTTGACGTGGAACGCCATGTTGTATTCAGAATTTGGAAGGTGGATATGGGAGGCAGCTGAAGACCTCAGGATGGATGCCTGGTTGGTATCAACTGATGGGTCCTTCAGCTAGAGTAGAGCTGCTCTGAGTGAAGTTTCAGATAGTGTTGTGGGCGACGCAGCGTCGCCGCTGACGGAGCTGGGGAGCCGAAGCTGCAAACTTATAGGCTGGGGCCGAGCGGGGAGGCGTCGACAGGCTTGCGCTGAGCTCAGCTTCTGCTGTGTCATAAGAGGGATCATCGGATTTCGTGTCGTTGGTACATATGTACAGCTGAGCGTAGATGCTTTGCTTTAACCGCCAGACAGGATAATATACAAACCACGCCCCGCATTTTCTCAAAGCGTGTTTCTCAGGCTGCGCCATCGTCTGGGTATCATCACAGGCATTGACCCGATCAATGCGGTTCTCTTCGATCGACCAGCCGTATCCCGCGACAGTGCGGTCTCTCTTCACACAGCGCGAGTGCAGGCTCATCGTATCGTCTCTTACCATTCAGATGGCCTAGCAGCCAATCCGTCACAGACACCACTCGCGCAGTACGGTCCCAGTGCCCGCCTTCTTCAGCGTGCTCGATGGTGTGCTTACTGATGCGGCCTTCCTCGTCAAATTCGAAGATGAAGATGCCGCGAAACTCCTCGGGCTCTTCATCCGCTTGTGAGCCTTGTCGTGTGCCTGCAATGAAGCCCCTAATCTTCTCCACAGGGTCCTTGGCAGCCAATCCCATACCTCGATAAATGCCACCCGTTCCATCACGATGTGTAGTCTTGCCGCATGTTTTCCACTTCACGACCAGCTTCTCTTCACGTTGGGCCAGTGGCACAGCCGTACCTCCGTTCTGTATCATCCTTTCTGCCAGAATCTCGAGCCTCACATTGCCAATCAGCGGCATACGACCCCAGGCTACTGGCGCAGTCCATAACGCAGCAATGTACCCCAGACGGCCAGACACCGTGGGTAGATGTGGATGCGTCGATGGGAAGAGGTGGAGCGTGATGCTTGGTGATAGTGTCTCTGACGGAAGGGGCTCTTTGAGCAAAGTCGGCAATCGTTCGTGCAGTAATCTGACTGTGCGACCCAGCTTGACAGTCCTCTCGTCGGGCGGTTTGTAGTCGGAGGAGGGAGGGAGATCAGACGCTAGGTGTCGCGGCGCAGCACTTGTAAACCAGATGTCTCTGCTCCATGGGTCGACGTCGTTGACGCGGGCGAAGCATCTGCAAGAATTGTTCAAACAGACGTTCGGCTCGGGACAGGGAGTGGCAGCGGTGATGGTGATGGCATGAGCATGGTTGGCGCGCAGGCGAGATGGCAAAAGCGTTCGCAAGAGCTGTAGCCGGTTAGACGTCATCGGTGGTCGATGGAGATGGCCTGGTCCATGGAGTGGTGGTGGTGGCCGGTCACATCACTGCTGGTGACGATGTCGACACGAATGGTATCGTTGGCGCGAGGGTGTAGAAGTACAGGTAAATGGAAGGTAAGATGGGTGGAAAGAGGAAGAAATGGAAGAGAATGGCAGAGCTCGGGATGATTCTGACAGAAGCTGACAAGATCGACAGCAGCTGGAACCTGGGAAGGGAAGCGGCCCGGCGCCCGCGATGCTCCATGACGACAGTAACATTCCTCACCTTACTAAGGCACTACTATATTACCCGTATGGATATTCTACGACCAAGTTGGGTGTATCATGTATTCACGAGTCGAATCACGACCTGTATATCTACTTGAGGTGCCATTGCTCTCCCGCCGCTGTGCAATCTGCCGAATCATATCCTGCTTTCGCTCGTAGACGTGTAGGCTTCGTGTCAACAGATACCGAATGTCACCCTAGCCTAGGTACATGTAGTTCTCTCTCTTCATTCCCTCGCCACCTTTCTTCACCTACGTGTACCTGAATATCCCACCTTCAACCATGACCACCCAGGGCAAGCGAGTCGTCTTCACAGGCGGTAGCGGCAAGGCTGGACGTCATGCCATTCCCGAACTATTGAAGCAAGGCCACAAGGCAAGTCTGCGCCGTTCATATTGAACCCAATATAGTAGTAGGTAGAGAGACTGACCACAGCCAGGTCCTCAATCTGGACTTAGTCGAGTTTCCCGATCCCAGTGCGGGCGTATACACCCTCAAGACAGACCTTACCGATGGCGGCCAGGTCTTCACTGCCCTCACCACGCACTTCGACCCCGCTGGCTATGAGCAAGGTTATCCGGAACCCCCACCAGACGTGGTCATCCATTTCGCCGCCTATGCCCGCAACATGCTCGTTCCAGACAACGAATGCTTCAAGGCCAACGTGATGAGCACATACAACGTATGCTGAACCACACCAACAACTGTCAATGTTTCCCCCTCCCATACTAACCACTCACTTCTCTTAGGTCATCGAAGCGGCCTGCAAACTGGGAGTCAAGAAGATCATCATCGCGAGTTCCGAGACTACCTATGGCGTCTGCTTTGCCGAGGGAGACTACGACTACCACTCCTTCCCTCTCGAAGAAGACTACGACGTCGACCCCATGGACTCGTACGCCTTGTCCAAGATATGTGGCGAAAAGACCGCTCGCACGTTCGCCCGCAGATACGGCGTCGACATCTACGCGTTGCGAATCGGGAACGTCATCGAGCCGCACGAGTATGAGAGAGACTTCCCAACTCACGTGAACAAGCCCGAAACGCGAAAACGCAACGCCTGGAGCTACATTGATGCTCGCGACCTGGGCCAAATCTGCAGTCGCTGTATTGACAAGTCTGGCCTTGGGTTTCAGGTCTGTGGCAGCCACTAGCTAATATTTCTACCACTTCCGGGAAGTCGTGCTGACAAGGTGCAGGTGTTCAATGCGACGAACTCGACCATCACGACCAAGGTCCCCACCGAGCAATTTTTGAAGGAAACGTGTCCCAATGTGAAGATTACGAGGAAGATGGGCGAGTGGGAAGCTCCATTGAGCAACAGGAAGATAATTGAGGTCTTGGGATTCGAGGATGTGCATGACTGGAGAAAGTACTATAAGCCTTCTTAGAGAAGAAGTCGTGTGTGGCAAGGGTCTTGCCCAACCAGCCCTTAGCTAAGGTGCTGCTACCATCGACTACATAGTAATCAATGCATGAAGTCAGCGTGTATATGGTCTGCTTCCATATTGTCTTCCGACCTGAGGTCACGCTCGCACACAAGATGTACGTGATCACAGGATGGGAAAGTGTTCTGGAGGCGATGATAATGATTTCCAAGTCCTCATGGTCCAGCTATAGCTATAGAGAAGGACGTGCCTTATGAATCGTGCCGAGTCACATGATCCTAGCTCCTTGATTTATAGTCGGACAGTCTGGAAGAGATTTGGTGCCACTGCAGGACATGCATGCATCTAGATCTCCAAGTGCGCCTCAGGCGTCCGAGAGCATCTCGAGAGCTTTCCAGGCAGAACAGGCGGTAAATCAGACTCTAGCGAGGATTCCGAGGTGCAAATGCTGAACAAGATCCAGGTCCGGTTTTCTGCTGGCATACTCGACGGGCTGGTAAAGCTGGAGTAATAGGCATGGGCATCGCGCCCACATCGTCGTTATTGGGTACTCGAGAGTCAAGCAAAGTAGCCCATTCGCGCCAATCATAATATCGCATCAGCAGCACGTAAACCCCCAACAGCATTGGGCCATTCCTAGGTAGGTAGGTAGTCTCTCTCCACAGTGTCTCTGTCGCGCTTTCACCCATCATCCTCCATCTCTGAGTCTTCGTCGGCCACGGAAGCGGGTTCTGCTGCGAGCGCACTGAGCGCTTCAGCCTTCTTCGCCTTTGCCTTTCCCTTCTTCTTGAGTTTCTTCTCCCGATTACGGCGAACTCGCTTCTCTCGCTCCCGCAACTCCTTCGCCTCGGCAACTTCTCGTAACGCTTTCGCTGCTGCGGCCTTCTGCCGCTCAGCGATACGAGCTTTCTTGCCCAGACGCGTACGTTTGGTCGCATGGCGGCTGTCTTTGACAAGCTTGGCAAAGAGAGCATCGGAGGCTTTCAACCGGAGTCGCTGCTGTCTCGTGGCTGGTATGTGCAGGACTTTCCAGGGATAGGCCAGACCTGGGCAATATGATGTTGACCGCGCGAGGACATCTTCACCGGAGAGGGCGGCAGCTTCGAAGTTTTGCTGTTGCTCGGGTCCGGGCGCGCTGGTGAAATAGTATCTGCTGTCACGGTCCGGTCTCAGCAATCCTGGCTCCGCATCTGTGAGGTCGGGAGAGTCCAGTCGAACTTTGGCTATGACGGGCGAGGTCGCAGTTTTTCCTGAAGGTGGTGCGAAGAGCTGGAAAGCGAATCCGTCTTCGCCACTGACTTCGATTTGGTCATTGATCGCATCGGGTAGCTCTTCATGGTGGACGAAATCGAATTCTTGTACGTGCTTGATTTGCGCCGCGGGGTCCGGGGAGGATGGACACGGGGATGTCGTGGCCAGTAATTCGCTCCTGCTGATGATACGTTCCATTGAGCCTTCTCGGTTTTTCAGACTACCATTGCAGGTATTGTGGTGGTTATGAGTGAGGTTGATTGGAGTGCGGACTATAGAAGAACCTGGATGGCCCAATCGGGTTACATGCCGTGGGTGCCACGCTATTTGATGACCTGTTGTCTACGGGCAGCCCTTGTTTTTCTTTTCGGTCCACGGGCGGGCAGCTCCCGTCCTGACGGCCCACCGCCCACGGAAGTCATTATGGAACTGAATAACCATATAGGTACCTGTACCTTATATTGGAATTAACAAATCGTGCTTTTCCCTCTCAGCAAGTTCCATTCTGTAACAAGATAAAACATCGTACAAAGCTCGGAGATACCGGCAGACTTACTCGGCCAAGAATCGAGAGAAGCTTCTTTCGAAGTGCAATGTGAATTGAAGCCATAACAGAGAGAGCACATAATATGAAGTGTATTGCCATTATGGTTATTTCCTTGATAACTCGACTCAGATGAGGAGCTGCCCGTTTACGCGGACCGCAACGAGTCGCGCTCCTTGCCAAATCAAGCAGTGTTTTTGAAACTTCCTTCCGTAGACCACACTGTCCAAGGCATAGCGGACACGTCGAGCAGGAGTCCACCAATCCTGGTTCCACTGAGAACAACCACATTACTCTCCAAGGACATCAGATCTCGTGGCTCCTTTCGAGGACGCTCTCCATCAAGTCTCACGATGCTTTCTTGCCTCCCCCTATCCTCTTCGTGTCGTGAGTTTCGAAGCCAAATAGAACCAGACGGTCAGACCTCGTCGACTTTTGCCATTAGGGTACTTGCTTTAGGACACTATCGCCTGAGGATAGCGACCGCTCAGCGCTTGCTCGTAGGTAGGTCTAAAGATAGCGTAGCTGGTGATGATGATCTGAGTGGAAGAACGCCGTATCTTCAGCAGGTGGTAAGATATGTGGTGTGCGTGGGTGTGCGTGCAAAAGTTCCACCTCTTCTGTCTCATTGTCGCGGAGTTCCCCAGGGTGAGGTCTCTTGAACAAGTCTGTAGATCGAGGGCTATCTGTAGTGAAGCAATCAATATCATATCGTTCTCAGCATTGGCACTGGCGGGCCAGCTCAGTTGGACGGAATGAGCTGTCCCTTCGTGCATGTAGCCGATTCATCGTGCCGCCGCATTTGAGCAAACGACACCCACTTGACGGGCCAAACACCGTGCTCGAGGGACTCCAATCGCACTGCTGCTATTGGCGATGTAGAAGAGCTTCAAATTCTTGTAGAGATCTGCCAGCTACTCCCTCCTACCATGTAACAAGCTCCAATTCAGGTGGAGTGAAGTGAAGCGGGCTGGCGTTTCCACTTTTGTTTACAAGCGGGAACGGCTGCTCGCACAGCAAACACCGCGCGCGCACTTCAGCATCGCACTCGAGCATTTTCGACCCGCCCTTGCTACTTCAACAACACACTCGAGCATTTTTGATCCGCACATCCTACTTCTTTACCCACAGCAGAACTGACTAGCTCCCGTGCGGGCCAAGGAGATAGGGAGATGGAGTTCGTGCCTTGGGAGAAATACGGCGTATGTAAGTTCTATGCGTCGCCAGGCGTCGACTGCAGAAATGGAGTCGCCTGCAGATGGGGTCACCCTTCACAGGAAGTGATGACGAGAATCCTTGGCTTCCACAACGTGAGCAAGGCACCAACTTCCGACGGTGAGGAACGGTTCGAGGATGGAACCCGAAATGTGGTCGATAAACACGGAAGTCCAAGTTCTCGGGATCTTGCAGGCAATCATGGCAGTTGGCGGACAGTGGCCAGCTCTGCGACACCACGTCTCATGCTGGAGCAATATCGAGAGACACCAGGCACGGTAAGTGACCCGCTCGAACTTTTGTCATTCGTTTGCTGACGCCAGTTTTTTACAGGAATTTGAATCGATGCCATCGAGTAGTCGCGGAGTTCCCCAAAAGAGCGCGCGTATGCTGCTGCCGTGGAGGCGTCTTGAACATTCGTCACAGGCGATAGCGACTGGCGCAGACAGCCATCGACCGCCATGGGCCTTTGAGCGGCATGCCGATCCTAGTACGGTATCCCTAGGACCACTGGGCCCGACACTCGCTGGTGGTCAGCCTACTCGGCGCGACGGTGAGACATTCAGGACGATGCAAGATGTTGCGCCGTCATCGTTCCAAGCTCCAGCGCCACCAACTATGCCGATTTTCACGGGACCAACTACATACCAGAACTTCGATCCCGCCTCGTCCACGAACGACTTCGTCAATGGCGCGGCCATTTATCGCTTCGTGTGGGGCAATCCTTTGTGCGTAAGATGTGGAAACATGGGCCACCTCCCGAAAGATTGTGGCAGCGAGCCGCTTTCTAAGGCGGAACAAGACTATCTCTTCAAGCTCGTGAAAGCAGAGCAAGTCCGTAGCAAGCAGGAAGCCCTAAAGGCATCTGCACAGCAGCTGGAACCGGATCGATCGAGTCGCGAGCGGTACCTAGAGCCGCGAAGTCTCTGGCGGCGTCCAGCTCTTCTATCTCAAGACCACGAGCCAAGTGATCAATCTTGGTCAGAGTCGAGAGAAGCCAGGTCATCGCCCTACTGGCAGCGCTACCGCGAACAAAGAGAGACCAGTCTGCCCAGCAGTGTCCAGGCCATGGAGATGCCGCCAATCCTCGGAGCCCACCAGCGCGACTTCAACAACGAATTTGGCCATCATGTAGATGGAGATGGAGACTGGAATTTTTCTTTTGCAGCAAGCAGGCCGATGGCACAGGATAGGGGATGGAGGGCGCACGTGGAAAAGCAAGAAAGTATCTCCGGGCCCGGAAAAACCGAAGTGGGTCCTCCGGCGGCCTTGGCTCCGGTCGCGTTCGCGTCGACAAAGTCCATGCACGAACTGCATCCATCTCGCGCCGCACTGGTCGCCCATGCATCGTCCGCAGCACCGCCATTCACAGAGGCATCTTTGCCGCCCGGAAAAGCTGGACTGAACACAATGGGGGCAACTGAGCGCATGTCGAATGGCGAAGCCAAGATTGTCGGACCGCATCCATCGACAATCCGTGTCTCGGCTTCATACATCACGCAAGCCGCTATCGACAAGAGACTGGCGCCCGAGGGGCTCGATGCGCAGGAGAGGAGTCTAGCAGAGGCAAGAGAAGATACCGTCAGGCTGCAGGGGGTTGCCTGGCTGGATAATGTACGCCGTGCCCTGCAACTGCCCGTCAAGACCTTCACCACGGCCGTCGTCTACTACCACAAATTCCGACTTGCCCACCCAAAAGAGGACTATCAGTGGATCGATGCGGCAGCTGCCAGTCTGCTGACGAGCTGCAAGACTGAGGATACTTTGAAAAAGAGCAGGGACATTCTGGCGGCTGCGTACAATTTGAAGCTGCCAAACAACCAGGACCACGTTGCGCCAGATGATCCCATGTTCGAGACACATAGTCGGATGGTCATCGGCATAGAGCGGCTGATCTTGGAGAGCGGTGGCTTCGATTTCAGGAGCAGAGCACCGCATCACACTCTGGTCAAGATTAGCAAGAGCTTGCCGTCGAGCCCGGATGTGAAAGCCGTTTCGGAGCTGGCTTGGACGGTCCTGACGGACTTGCACCGCACTTTTGCACCTCTGAAGCAAACGAGCGCAACGCTAGCCCTGGCAAGTCTAGAGTTGGCTGCACACTTCACAGCTGCGACGTCGGAAGACAACACCTGCATCGTACGCGACAACCTGCAGAAGCTCGACTTGGGCACATGGTATACCACACGCGAAGAAGTCATGGAGACACTGCTGGATGCTCTCGACTTGTACACACACCACACCGCCTCTTCCATCCTCGGCACCAGATACTCTCTCGACGATCTCCTCCGTATCCGCCTTGCTCTGAACAAGGAGTGCTCCGATTCTAACCTGCCACGCTACACTATGGTCCAGCCTCCTCCCTCTCCTGACAATGTCACCGACCCGACCATTACTCTGCGCGTGGCTGATGGCCATCCTACACCAATCTCACCCCCACAGCCAGGGGCACAGGCACCTCAGCCAGTCAATGCATACATCGCCACAAGCCAGCACACTCCACAGACCGACGGCACACTGCGCTTCATGCTCAACCCGCAGCGGGCTACTGAAGAGCGAGTTGAAGTCAACCGCTATTACACCGAAGAATGGGAGGAGTATGAGGAGGAGATCGAAGTACCACTTCCATACGATTCCTCTCGTGAACGTGATAGAGACCGAGATCGAGACCGAGATCGCGATGCATTCTCCAGGCGTGACCGCGATCGTGGTCGAGATAGTAGCCGTCCACAGGACGCCGATGCCCGGCGAAATGTGGACGATCGCACTCACGACAGAAGAAGTGAACGTGACAATGCTCGTGCTGCTGCTGCAACTACAAAAGAGCACAGAGTGGCAAGACAGCAGATGCCGAGCACCATGCTGCAGAGCGTTGTTCGTGCGCCTTCGCCAGCGCCGGAAATCCTGTACCAGCCAGACGCCGAGAAGAACACTCAGCGAGACCATGACAGAGATTTCGACAGAGCCAGAGATCGACCTAGGAGCCGTGACCGGGATCGGAGACACGATGATCGTCGACACGATGACAGGGACAGATACGACTCGAGGAGAGAGCGTGGCAGCCGAGACGACAGAGACCGAAACAGTGGTGGTGGAAGCAGGCGGCACTATGACGACGATCGTAGACGTGAGCGGCGTTGAAGCTGTTCACCTTGTGTGATGATCGACTTGAAGAAATACCTGTTACAGCTGGGAGCTGGATCATACAGGTTGTAGATAATACCGAGCAAATGACTCGAACAGCCTCTGTAGCAGCCTTTGCGACAGGGGCGGTAGCATTTGCGTCGTTCTTTTCGGCTGGCTAGCCTACTGCATTTCGTGGGGAGCGTGGGGAGAAACCTGCGGTGAAAAGCCACCAGGTATCAGATGGTCGGAAAAAAGCTACTAGAGCCCAAGGGGCAATAATGTTTAAATGTTCTCTGGCAAGCTTGACCAGTAGTCGATCAAAGCGCACAGCGAGTGGAGCAAGTCGGAGAATGATTTGCTGTTGGTTCTAAAGCGGAGAATCGAGGTAAAAGAATTACTTGACCTCATAACAGCAGTTTGTTTTTAAGGGGAGGGGTTGATGCCAGATGTAAGTATCAATGCCCAAGTACCTATTCAAGGTACACATTCAGAGCATTTTGGCCGCTATCCTTCTGACACCTCCAAGAGTATCTGGCGGTCTGACCATCTCAAAGCTGAGCTATCTTGGTATCCCGCATAGTTTGCATACACTGCCCGCCCACTCTTTGCCAAACTCACTCAACGTCCGCATCATTCCCATTCTCATCCTCGTCGCCGGAGAGGAGAGGATCCTCGAAATCCTTATCCAGGATACCGTGTGGCACGATCGCGCCACCCTTGGTCATGAGCTTCTTCCACTGGCGCTGGAGGATGATTGGAAGGGCAGTGTGGTCTGCACCACCCTTCGAGACGAGGAGGTTCGCAATCAACGTCCACTTCTGCGCCTGGAAGGAGTCTTCGATCTCGCGCTTAGTCTGGATTAGCAAGGCGTTGTCTTCTTCGTTGAGGATAGCGAAATTGGTCCTACACAATTTTAGTTAGGATGCTCCTCATTTTTCTCCCCAAGGCCGATGCATGTTTTCTCTGCATGTCTGGAAGCGAGAGAAGACACGGACGGGGTTGCTTACTTGATTCTGGCGTATCGGTTTGGCAGAGTGCTCTGGGCTGTAGCCTCGCCCGTCAAGCGCTTCCACTCAGCCTTGATGGGGCCCCAGTCCTTCTTCTCGTCTCTCCAGGAAACCAGCATCCTATCAGCTTCGTCGCATGACTCATAGGTTCTCGGAATCAGGCGTGCAGCCGTGGTCTTGCCCTTGAATTGGCGCTTCTTCTTCTGCTGTGGCGGCAATGTGTCCACCACAGCGTTGGATACGGCGTCGGGTGTGGCGGCCGCCTTCTCTTTGCCCTTACCCTTCGACTTCTGGGCGCCGGGATCGTCACCGGCGGCCTTGCGCTTTTTCCCTGCGCTCTTGCCAGCTCGCTGGACAGGCTTATCGAGACCTGGGCCATCGAAGTGGTTTCTGGTGATGTTGGCAGGCGTCTTTGTGAAGATGCTTTTGTCGCCACCGGAGACGATCGTCATCTCCGAGTTGAACGGATTCTTGCCGCCATCGCTTTGCGCCTCGCCGCTGGGCATGTTGACGGCGCGGTGCTGTCGTTGGTAAAGAGATGGGGTGTCGTTGGTGAAGAGATGGTGTTGTTGGTGAAGAGAGGTGTTGTTGGTGAAGAGAGGTGTTGTTGGTGAAGAGAGGTGTTGTTGGTGAAGAGAGGGTGTTGTTGGTGAGGAGAGGTTGTCGAGGAGATTCTGAGTGAGAGAGGTTTGTGACGACGCCGAGTAAGTTTAAGTGAAATCTGGGGCAATTTGCATATGGCAACGCGTTTTCAGGGGCCCAATGCGGAAAGATCGAGTGAATGATGATGTGGGTCACATGCGTAGATGTGCATAAACCGGTTCTCTACTTTTTGGATTACCTGCGCCGCGACACCGTCGTAAAAGACATACATATTCCATGGACTTAGCTGACAGAGAAATCAACGCGTGAAACAGACTGCCTGCGCCGGTCGATGGGAGTCGAGTGAGGATAGAAAAGGGGGGAAACCACACTTCATGCATCCTGAATATCTGTTGAACACCAGCGCTACTGTTGGGTCTAATTGTCGTCGTGTTGAATCGCGCTGTCCTGCCATTTCTCCCTGCCAACCTGAATCGACGCTCGATTCTTTGGCCGAGCTCCATCACCAGTCGTACTGCTTATGCCTTCTCAAGAATCCTTCTTGTAGGTCTCGTGCCCATACCCTCCCTTTCCCTCATGGCTCTCGTACGTTTTCCCGTCACTGCGCGGCTGGTTTCTCGGCCCCCGCTCTGCGAGATCCTCTTTCAACCAACCCATCACCAATTGGCCCAAGCGACTGTTTCCTTCTTCACCACCATCCGTCTTCGGTACAGTGAAAGTGTCAATTGCGCCCCACTTCTTCACCTTACCGAGAGACATATGAACCAAATGACTTGGCCACTGAGCCAGATTGTCCAGAATATGAGTGGCGTAGACAATAGTGCATTGCCTCGACTCGGTTTCCTGCTTCAAGAACTGCAGAAAGTTGTGTCGAGATAAGAGGTCCAAGTCAACGGTGATTTCATCCAAAAGCAGAACCGTCCAGGGACGGAGTAAGCCCATGCAAAGCTGCACCCTTCTCCGTTCGCCATCCGAAACGGCATGAAGATGCCACGAAAGATCCACATCGAGGATCTTTACGAGCTGATCTCTTCGTTCCGGATAGTGGTCACCGCCCACAGACTTGAGCAGCTCAGGAACAGCAATGTCGCTGCGGACAATGGGATTGAGGACCCATTCCAGGCCCAAGTAGGTCACGCCTTCGAGGCCCGTGGCGAACGGATCGATATCTGCGACATACACCGTATCTGCTGGGGCCATGCGTTTTCCGCTCAGGAGGCGGAGGAGTGTTGTCTTGCCCGCGCCATTTGCTCTGAGGATTTAGCCCCTTGGACAACGAGAGAAGTGTGGGCAATTCGCAAGACTTACCGCCTATGAGAAGACAACGTGCACCGGCAGGGAGGTCGAGTGAGACGTTTTGTAGACCTGCACTTCCATCTGGGAAGAGGTAGGAGAGGTTATTCACCTTGAGAAACAATTAGTCTTCTGTGCTACCGAGTGAACGTGAAGTGGTTTGTCATTTTACCGTAATGGTGGGAGGTTTCTGGTCGGCTTTTTGGACCATTTTGATGTCTCTTGAGTAGTCAATCTGCGTGTGTAGGCGTCAATAACGGAAGAGTCAGTAGGTATAAAAGAAATCGGTCAGGTAGGTTTTGTTGGAAGAGTAAGTGTCATCAAGTAGACTAGTTCAGCCAGCCTGGTGGGGCTACAACGTTTGCAGACTTTTGATACATTCCCACGACAGACAATACCAACACAACGCATGCTATCCCGCGTCGTGCTGAGGTCGCTGTCGCCGTCCAGAATGACGCGTACGCCACCGAAACAGCCGCTCGTAGCTGTGATTGGCGCCACTGGGACTGGCAAATCGCAGGTAGGTCGTCGACCACGGCGCTGCTGTACGTCTGTCGTGCTGCTACTGACCAGAAAGACACACTAACCGCAGTCTCTACGCAGCTGGCCGTCGAGATTGCCAAGCGATACAATGGCGAGATCATCAATGGAGACGCGATGCAGTTGTATGCCGGCCTGCCCATTCTCACCAACAAAATCACGCCCGATGAGCAGGAAGGCATACCGCACCACCTGCTCGGATGTATCGCACTGCACGAGCAGACGTGGGTGGTCGGCACCTTCATCCGCCATGCGCTCAAGACCATAGAGGAGATTCGGGCGCGTGGGAAACTGCCGATTCTGGTGGGCGGCACGCACTACTATACCCAGAGTCTGCTGTTCTACGATCGTCTGGCTGAAGATGAAGAGGAGAGGGAGCAGCGCGAATTCATCGTAGACACGTCTGACAAATGGCCCATCCTGAAAGAGCCTACGGACGTCCTCCTGAAAGAGCTCAATCGAATAGATCCCGTCATGGCAGACCGCTGGCATCCGAACGATAGGCGCAAGATACAGCGTAGTCTCGAGATCTACCTCCAGACGGGCAAGAGAGCATCTGACATATATGCGGAGCAACGAGCGAGGAAAGAGGAAGTGGGTGCAGAGGAAGCTGGAGAGCCGAAGATGCGCTTTCCAGCACTGCTCATATGGGTGCATTGCGAGGCGGCAGTCCTGCGTGAGCGACTCGACAAGCGCGTCGATAAAATGCTAGCGAATGGCTTACTGGACGAGGTGAATACGCTCGACAGATTTGCCCGTGATCAAGAAACACAGGGCACTCGTGTAGACGACGGCAAAGGCATATGGGTCAGCATCGGCTACAGGGAGTTCCGAGACTATGTTCGCAAACTGCACACAAGCGTTGACGAACAGCAAACACTTGAAAAGCTGAAAGCCATAGCCCTGGAGGCCACTCAAGCTTCAACACGACAGTACGCAAAGCGTCAGGTTCGCTGGATTCGCATCAAATTAGTCAATGCACTCATGCAGGCCAACGCTTCGCATCAAATGTACCTCCTCAATGGGTCAGACGTCTCCAGATTTGAGGAGACCGTGGTCGATCCGGCTTTGCAGCTCACAGGGCAGTATCTGCGTGCTGAGGACATGCCGGCGCCATCGACATTATCCACAGTCGCAGCCGAGCAATTGCAGCCTAAACGAGATGACTTGGCTGGCGCACCCGAAGCCTGGGTGAAGCAGTATTGCTCTGTTTGCGACACTACTTCTGTCACGCCAACTCAGTGGCAACAGCATATATCAAGCAAAAGCCACAAGAAGCGCGTCAGCAAAGCCCGGCAAGCCGAGTCGCGTACTGCAGGACTGTATCGCGACCCCAGTGGCAATGAAGCAAAGAGTGACGAAGTACTTCAGTAGAGCTCTCACCGGCTCTTTCAGCGTCAAGGCGTCCACCACGACTGCCATCCTTGACCAGCCGCTAAAATGGATCAGCATCACAGCAACTTGCACAACACTCGAGGGTTGACCGTGACAGAGGCTAGAGCTGACAGGCTCGTGCTATTCCGTTAGGATCTCTGCCACTCGGTCTCGTCTTAGGCCAAAATCGTCCAAGTCCCTAGCCTGAATGGCTGCTCCCTGCTCAGCCCTTCCTTGCAAGGACCGAGACATAGAATGAGGGAACTCCGATATCGTCTGCCCGAATCTCCAGCAATCTCATCCTATCGGGCATTCTGGAATGCGCAATTTTTGGATATCGTCATAGGAACCTGCCCTGGCGTGAACTCAAGCGATGCAATTGAGCTTGGAGTGTATCGTATACATGTCCAACCCAACCTCACCCACAGTCATCTTCTTTCCCGCCCGGCTCTACATGACATCAGCCTACGTCGGGGTTATCTAGGCACCGTACTCTCCATGTCATTCGACTTACTCTATAGAGTATAAACCCGGTCGCCGCCACACAGCTCCGAAGAGCTTTGTGGTAGAACGGCCCGACCTTCCATGAACACGAAGCTAGGTAGGAGGTACCGTACTAACTGACATTTTGGGGGCTGACGTCAAAAAGATGACGCTCTCATGGAGCTACAGCTCAACCCCTGGAGGCTCTCTCTGAATGTTTTGAATGGCTTGATTTGGCAACATCTTGATCGAATTCATCTGCCCTTTGCTTGGCAGTAGGCAATCCGTTTCTACAACAAGACGAAGTTCTTACTACTGTGTCAATCCGAGAGCTAGGGATATAAAGTAGCCGACATTTGTAGATACCAGGTAGATAGTCATCGCCTCTTTGGAGGCATAAAAACCTACCTTGGGTAAATCAGATTATCTACAAGCTCAAGGCGTGAGATGCCTAGCAGGCAGGTAAGCGACTACCTACATTAGGAGATACATAAATACAAAAGGTACTGCCGATGAGATGTCGAAATCATCGGACTGAGACACAAGAGATTTGAAAAAAATTGTCTTGTCTGGTATTACGTTTACTGGCCTTGGCTGCTTCCTCCATGCTGCTTCTACCAACTACCACCACCACCTATGTAGCTACTACGTACACGGCAGGTGAAATAATCCTCGCTCTCTCTCGCTCGCTCTCTCTCGCTCGCTCTCTCTCCAGCGTCGTGCAGGAAAGCTGCCATGCAATGTGTGAAATGCGCACTGTTTTGCGCGACTGCGTACGGCTCAACACCCAAGTTGTAAAAAAAAAGAAAAAGAGCACATCTAGTGCCGTTCTATAAGTCTATGAAGTCGCTCTTCGTCTAGAGAATTGCAAGAGCATGTCGTCCATGGGGAAGATGGTGGCGAAAACCTTGATCTCTTCGCTGCGGGGTGTGATCTGGTGCGTCCAGTTGTATGAAGCGCTCAGCTTGTGCACCATGAGCATCAAATTGAGAATCGCATATGTCTGACCGAGACAGTAATGAGGACCAGTGCCAAACACCAGCCAGTTCTTGCCTTGCTCTTCTGCATTTCCAGTGATCCATCGCTCCGGCACGAACTCATCGGGTTGCTCGTATGCTTCCGGGTCGTGAAGGGACAGCCACGTCGAAGGAATAATCATCGTGCCTTTCTTAGCGACATAATTGCCCTCGGGGATGGGAAAGTCCTTCTTGACTAGATAAGGGACCATGAGGACTGGTGGGCGGTATCGGAGCGTTTCCTTGACTACTGCACGAGTGTAGGTCATGCTCTCGAGCATTTCAAGGCTGATGGGGTCTTCTGCTCGGGGATGTATCCTGTCGGCCTCCTCACGAATCTGTTGGTAGACGTCGGGCCGGTCCGCCACAATCTGCAGCAACCAAGAAGCAGCACTCGACGTCGCGTCTTGCGAAGCGAAGAGGAATGTGAAGACCGTCATGGAGATCTCGATATCGGAGAAGTTGCGGAGGAGCATTGCTGGCTTCTCCTCGGCAGGTACATTTTCGCCGCTGGCAATGCGTGCTCGGTAACGATCAGACTCGATCATTTGTGTGATCCAGCGGTCCATGATGCACTCTGGCTCAGCGCCTTTCTGCTTCATGCGGACTCTGGCCTTGGCAGCGCAGTTGGAGAATGCCTCGAGGACCTTATCGGCGCACTTTTTGCCGTACCATGTCTTGGTGTACGGGAGAATGATGGGGAAGTTGACTAATTCGAGCGCGGCAGTAATCATGTAGTAGTCGTCTGCGATGCGCTTGACCTGCTCGCGGGACATGTAGTGTCCCACAAATGTGCGGCATGATACAGCGCACAGCAGCTCGCGCAGCTGATACACCCACGCCTTGTGCCCACCCGCGGCTGTGCTCTCGCGCAAGAACTCCTCAAAGTATTCGTTGTAGACCTCCTCTTGACCGGGAAGATAGCTCTCCAACGCATTTCGGGTGAACAGTCCATTGAGACCCTTTCGGTACTCCACGTGCTCCTTCCCGTCCAAAAACACCCAGTTATCGGGACGAAGCAGCTTGTGTGCAACGTCCACGACACAGGGCTTGACATACATGGGGCTGTTGAGGACTTTGCGGGCCATGTCGCGAGTCGCAGCGATGACCACGAACTTGTGGAAGACCGAGACGCATGAGAGGGGGCCGGAGACCCATTTCGTGTAGTATTTGCCGAATGTGGGATTTACAGAATCAAGGAATGGCCCAATGAAGGGAATCTTCCAGGAGTCGCCGGCCAGAGGCCCTTTGAGTTGCCAGTATGAGACTGTACGCCAAAAGTCAATTAGCAGAAGCTCCGGGGCGCTTGGTACTCGCGTGTCACCGATGACGCTTGCAGCGTAGCAGAGCGAAGTGGAGTGAGGCGAAGTTGTCGTTGCTGGGGCTGGCGATACATATATGGCGGGAGAGACTTACTCTGATCATAAATGACAGCTGCCAGGAACACTGCCAAAAACACGCCGAACCAGCCCAAGGGCGAGGAGAAGTTGTCGAAGGCCTTGCTCAGGATGCCCGTCTGCGCGGATGCAATGACAGCGTGTACCGAGTCAGGGAGCGCAGTGCTGGTGGCATTGAACGTCTCCATGACGGACGCCATCCTGCCAATGCTGCGCCGCGTGGTGCGGGAGGATGCAAGTCGTAGGAATCAATGTCGTGGTGGTACTGCCGCACTACGACGCGAAAGACGTGACGGGACGAGACGACTTTTGTGTTGTGCCCTTTTCAATGTTCGTTCGTATAGGCTCCGAATGTCGGCGATCCCTCGCTCTTGTATGGTCCTGGGAAAGCTTCGCTTCCTCTTCAGCTCTCTCTCTCTCTCCCTCTCTCTGTCTTTCTGTCTCTTTGTCTTCCGCCGTGACCTCTCCTCCGAATTTCCACCGGACAGACCGAACGCGAGGGTGAAGCGAGTGACAATGGAGCGATAGCAGGCCGGAGAAAGGTAGATTCAAGGTTGAGGGTGACGAAGAAGGAAGAGAAAAGCAGCAGCAACAGCACCACCAGCAGCACCACCAGCCGGGTCGGTATTTTCGAGGGCTAGTGCTACGGTGGTGCAAATTGGACCCTCACCGTTGGATACATAAAATGGTCTGATGTGTGGCAGATCATACGACTACGGAAGCGCGCCGATTGGCCAGCGTCCGTGCCACATCCTCCGACATCTTGCTTCTGAGGCGCAGCTCTGCCACAATCGATCTTTCATGGCGAACTCTATACACTTTCTGCATCAACCGCTCACCTGTTGCTCTCCGGACCATCGTCGGGAGCTTCCAGTACCGTCGACTTGAGCCGCCACCCTTCTTCGGCGCCGTGGAGGCTCTCGTGGCGATGCTGGCATCGTTGCCGGACTCTAAGCGGCATGGCGGCCATGGCCCTCCCTGAGTCCCTGTCATGTATACAACGGAACCAGGAGCATCCACTTTCTCTGTATGCAAGAATGCAGGTACCAGCCCTGCGGACAACGATCCGCAGCGCACAGATCACGTAGAGGACTGCCATTGAGGGCATCTTTAGTCTTGACTTACATTGAATACCTTACAATCAGATCTATGGGAGGCACGCGTCTTGCAAGGTACTCGCGTTGGAGGATACCACGGTGCACAAAAGGCTGAAGATGTCTGCTGTCCCGCTCAAGGCCCAGTACCAGTAGCTCCGGAGCGAGGTGGTCGTGATCAAAAGCCGTAGTCTCCGACACGCGCGGTCTTTCACAAGTATGTACCTCGAAAATATGTAAGACATTCTCTCAACACCGCTAAGATAGCTGGCGACGGCGTTGCGCGCATAATTATCTCCGTCTGACACGAGCAAACGAAAGCCAAGTCCCACTAAATCTCCTCCGACTAGTACCTACGAAGAAAGTGAACCGTGACAGGCAGTCTTGACATCATCTTCGATCAAAATCTCATAATCATCGTCGTCGATGAGTTTTGGCTGCTTCGGAGGAGAGTCACTCTCGGGATCACCTCCTGGACTTGCAGAATACTCATTGACCTAGGAAGTAGGAAGGGTCAACGTCTATACCCAAACGAGGGGATTTGCGGCATGGTTCACACCTCTCGGGCACGCTTTTGTGTCATGGGCTGTAGTGAGGTGCGGCTCAGCTCGAGCTTCGGTAGCGAGGAACTTGTGTAGGTCACAGTCCGTGACATATGTACCATGCCTATGTCTACTAGCATGGTTAACTGGGCGCCAACACCTCGCTGATCTCGGGACTAACAAGTAGAACTGTAATGGAAGACGACATTGGTCGGAAAACCAGCAGGACCTGTTGCAGGAACGAAGTGATAGCGCGAACATCCAGTGACCGGGTCGGTGGTGGCACTTTGGTATCCCCGACACAGAGTGATCACGAGCCGACTAATATCGTGTTCTTGCTGGGACAGTGGCACGCCATTCGAGTTTACTGGCACTCAGGTGAGTAGCATGTCTTTACGCGTACACGACAACGTAGTACCTGGTTGAAGTGTTGCCGATGACACTTCCGATCTGCGATGTCCTTCAAAGCTGCGATGTCCTTCAAAGCTGCCATCGTAGAACTGCATCTCGTCCTCGGCCCGAGATTTTGATGGTGTGTGATCCTCGGACTGGGGACGCAAGACATATTCGATCGCTTGCGTCGGTCCGTCGTCCATCGAGAAGCTCACGCTGACTGTGTCTCCGCCCATCCAGTCGAAGCGCTCCATGATGAAGATGCAGACCACGAAGCAATCCTGTGCGGTGGACGTTGCGTTGGAGCTCCCATCGTGGTGGCATGAGATGCGTTGGCAAAACATCTCGAGTATTCCCGTAGAATCGAACATGGCGGATGGTGAGCGCGGCGACGGTGTCGTGGCAGATAGAGCGGCACGCCCACGTCTGAAGCTGGGCTGGGTTTGTTCTCTGGCAGGCACTCTCTTCGTGCCTTCCAAGGGAGTTCCAGCGCTCCGCACCTTAGGCAGTCGCGAATAACAGCACTTTCCCATGCAATACCTAGGTACCTTAACTGCCTCCTCTTCACCGCAACGCCTCTACATCACCACCTCTCACAGTCCGATCCACTCGTCCCGCATCGAAACCAGCCATTCTCTCGCCCTCTTCTTCACTAAACAGATCTCCACTGCCACTTCTGCTCCCTCTTCGGCTTCCCGAAGCATCGAAGACCGTCTGTCTGCGTGGAATCACCAGCCGCAGTACGAGGTCGCTGATGCGATCTCGCAATCCCTCCGTATGTCGATTGACGGTATCAAGAGGCAGATATTGCGAGTATCGCTCGCGGTAGTTTCTGATGAGCGGTATGATGATATACGAAATGGTACCGTACAGCGCGGCGGCGATGCAAGCGGGCAGAAAGAGGATCTGGTGAGGACATCTATATGTCAGTCTGTATACACAACACCGTATTGCAGGGGGTTATTCGGGCTCGTGATGCAATACCTTTACGACATCTACGATGCCCATGACCGCTGTAGAGCTTGTGATGTTGCTGACAGGTTGGTAGATAGGTTGGGTGTTTGGCAGCCACGAATGTTAAGGTATGGCTCCCTGGAGTCCCTGGTTGCGCAAGCGATTACGTGGCGCAGCTGTCGCGAACCTTAACTAGCGGCAAAAGGTATTTATACTCGAACATTTCCTCTTCTTCTTTTGCTTCTTATGTGGTGGTGCAGGAGATATATACCATTGATCAGAGAACGGGCATACAGCACTACAGTGACTACATCTCACTGCCTGACTATGGTCCAGCCGTTAACTTCCACAAATCTACTGCTCACTACCTCCAATCTGTCCTGCAGCCCACACCAAACGCAGCCCGCAGGACACGAGGCTATTCAGGTGTACCACGTGGGTTCGGGAATCTCACCCAGAAGTTGGTATCGTCCAACCTCACGCTTCTTGTACGCAACCTAACCAACCATCGTTAGCAATGGATCCATTGCATGAGTTCTCATCAAACTTACTGGATCATGCAATGAGTGGGTCCTGATGTCGCGCCAGTATCGATCAAAGCCATATTTCCTACCAGTAGCACGAGCGCCCAGCATCTCAAAGATACCACTCGTGACAGCGAGGCCAGTGTCGGTGGTGACGACTTTGACGTGTGCCACTGTAGCCGCAACCTCGCCACGACGTTGGGCAGTGATGACGGCGCGTCGTGATGACAGTGCATGGTTTCCATTCGTGAGACCATTGCTGTCCGCAGAGACACTCTCTGGCGCCTGGAAGCTCGAGGACGTCGAAATCGTATATGGAGGATTTGGCCCTGCTGCCTTACTCCCTGGGTGTGCATTTGCGAGGTAATGCGGGTTGACTTTGTCTTCAAAACTGTGAGGTTCGCCTGCGACTACAGATCCATACTGGCCCGCTTCGCGATAGAGATTGGCAATCTCAGCGCCAGCGCGATCGGCAAGAGCATCCGCTGCGGCCAGATGCGCACGATATTCACCGTATCTCTCGAGGATATACCACTCGTCGGTAGCTTTGTCTTTATTGTCACCGCCGTAGGGCCACGCACGAGTGCCGTTCCGCGTGTACTGCGTGGCAGCACCGAGCGCACCCTGCGCAATGCCCAAATAGAAGTTGCTGAAGACGAGCTGGATGGTCGGTAACAGCAAGCTCGCAAACGGTATCCCCAGCACTTCGGGGATTGGTCGCTTGGTCGTGGCATCCCAGCCCAGAGCATCTGTCCATGGTACGCGGATATTGTCGATTTTGACGGACCCAGACTCGGTCAGACGAAGTCCGACATTATCCCTGGATCAAAGAAGAAAGAGAAAAGTTGAGATGTCAGTCAGAAAATGTGCGGTGGCTCGTAAACGCGGCAAGTGTTCATTCTTTTCTTTCTTGATTGATGATGGAACGAGAGAGCAGGAGACCCTTCACTTACCAGTTATGCGCGAATTGGATTCCAGGCTGATCGGTCTTGACCAGTGTGAAGATGTGATCTTCCGTGCCATCGAGGACACCTTCAAGAACAGTGAGATCGCTCACCACGCCTGCGAATTCATCAAAAATGAAAACATAGTCAGTAAAAATGAAAAACGAAAGAAAGAAAGAAAAAAGCAGCTTGATGTAGAGAGTAAGTGAAATACCCACCTCCCGTATTAAAATTCTTGCTCCCATGAAACACAATCTCATTTCCGTCGTCTGTAATTTTCAAATCATTGTCACGAGGATTCACCGCACCTCCGACGAAGAAATTGTTCCGAATGATGACCTCTTGGACACTCTCCTGCTGCTCATCAGTGCCGACGACGTTGGCGGTGGTGGACCAGAGGAGATGATAGCCGAGTAACATGCCCAGGGAGCCTGGAGAAGTGAGGTACCGTACCAGGTGGAAGTTATTAGCAGACGTAATGTGAGTGAGTTCTTTCGGGGGTTTCTCTTTCTTCTTTCTTCTTTCTTCTTTCTTCTTTCTTCTTTCTTCTTTCTCTTCTTCTTCTTCTTCTTACTTACCATCTGTCTTAGCGACTTCACGAATAACTTTATAGCCCGTTTCCCAACTCTGTTTGTTTATATCAACTGTTAGCATGGAAAAATGATCTCCCCTCAAGTATACACATCTCTCTCTCTCTCTCTCTCTCTCTCTCTCTCTCTCT